>NW_028270149.1:16588372-16888502 GCF_037043375.1 Chiloscyllium plagiosum
CACATTCTATTGTAGTAGTATATATTTTCTTCATTGCTCCCAACAGCATGTTTGTATTACACAGCTGATTTCTCAGGGGTAATAATCTCTAGATTACTATCCAACCCACATGCAAATTGGCATAGGGATAAGAAAATTAGGGAAGTAAACACGTGGCTGAGGGAGTGGTGTGGGAAAGAGAGGGGTTAGTGTAATGGGGCGTTGGTATCAGTTTTGGACTAGGTGGGATCTGTACCGATGGGTCAGTCTCCACCTGAAGTGATCTAGCAAAACGGATCAATAGGGTGGTCACTAGTGTTATGACACATGGTAAACCTCGCGGCATAATCTGTTAAATCTCGAGAGGCAAAGAACTATCCCAGAGATCACTATTTAAAGTAAAAATTAACAATTTTATTCTTTAAGTCCAAAAGAGAACATTAAACAACTATTTACAACTCCTTTCTCTTAAACCTATCTTTTACCTCCTACTCTACAATACTGATCTGATTTAAAAAAACCCAATTAAGATTTAAAAAAAAAGAATCATGTTTCAAAACCAGTCAGCTTGTTGATTCTCCATTGTAGGTTTTCCTCTGTAGATCTTTCTCTCGGTCGGCTTCAGTGTTCTGCTGTTCAGATTTCTTATGGACAGGTACCTTTCAGAGAGCTATTCTGTTAGCAGTCTATGCTTGTTGGTTTTCTTGGCAGTTCTCCCCCCGACTGTTCAAAATGTCCGGTTTTATACTTCAAAACATCAGATCATCTCATTGGTTTGATGTCATCAAAACTTTAAATTCAAATTCGATTGGATTTTGGTATCTGGGGCATAATTTACACTGATTGGCCAAATTTGAATTTGTTTTTGTCCCATGGCAATGCAACTCCAGCTATTTGTTTTAGCCAAGTGTGACATTTTTAAATTGTTCAGCACACCCTGTGCTTTCAGTCAGTCCTTGCTAGCTTCCTCTCTGTCTCAAAGGTACAGTACACACCTACAGCTTCATAACACTAGCACTTTAAACTAGTGAGTCGGGGGAAGAGAAGGGGAAACAACAGGAAGTATGATGGTCAATAAAAAGGTAAGCAGCAGGTTAATATGTGTACAAGGCAGACTATGAAAGACGTATGATGGAAGGATAACTCAGGAGATATTATTAGAGATGTTGGAAATCATGCAGGTATGAAAACTAGCATAAGGGCACTTTACCTGAATGCTTTTGTTGAAGTGTCTTTCCACAGTGTAATACTGGCTATGTTCTGCGAAGCATCCACTGGAGTCAAAGGAAACTGTCACATGGGGGTCTGGTGTCAGGAACGATGGTGTGAAGGCAGATTGTTTAACGCTGAGCCCCCACCATTGGAGGAGCGCAAACTGGAGATATTACGTCTTAGGGTGTAGGTTTAAGCGCTGAGCTGTAGGTTTGATATCCAGATGTTTCGTTACCTGGCTAGGTATGTAGTCCCACTGTAATGCCCTCATCTGTACAGGTGATCTCAATTTCCAGGGGACAAAGCAGATCCCTCCCAGCTAAGTTCCATCTAATCTTAACTGTCACTGAGAAAGCAATAGAGCAAGCTCATCTGCAAAACTCAGCCTCCAGTGGAACAGTTTTAGGATATACACTGCTTGTCCCTTCAAACCCGGTGAGTGCATGGGCTCGCCTGCCAGCTGAAATCTCTTATTCCTCACAATTTCCTTATCAAGGGTAGAATTGGTTGCCCCAGTATCAATCGTAAATAGGACTGGAGTTCCAGCTATCCATAAGGTAATGTTGGGTTCCTGCTGGGAGGATGTGCTGACAACTGGGAGGTTCCCGTTTGGAAGTCAGCCGAATGGATTGTTGGTGGTGAAAGAGTCCAGGGCAGCAGATCTGGACGTGGGTTGGCGGGCTCTGGGTGACTAGGGCATTCAGCCTTCCAGTGATTGGGTTTCCCAAACTGAAACACTGGCCTGGCTGCCTCACTGGCTATCAACCCCGTCCCCTTACTCTTCCAAGGTACATCAGGGGACACTCCCTGTTCCCTTCTCCAAGGTCCCCATGGGGAAGGGCGACTTTTTGGGTGTCACTGGACCGACATCTGGGGGAGAGTTTGTGCCCAGGGGGTATCCCGGTTCCATTGAAATTCATTAGTACTGACTGGAGGTGCACTGTGTTCATGGGACAGCTGAACGAACTCCGTTTTTGGGTAAGATTTGGAGCGTGGTTTGTGGTCATTCTGGCCTTCCCAGTAATAAAGAAGGGCTCTTGTCATTTGGGACCTGGTGTTTGCAGAACAGTCCTTGTTATTCATGCGTATCATGTCAGTGACAATTGAGGGGACACATCTTAGAACCATTGAGTTAAACAATGGTGAGTCCTTTCCACAGTTAAAAACTTGATCCCCAGCAACGGTCCCATAGGAGGCAACAAATCTCTCCCAAAAGTCTCCCCCGGACTCTCTCACTTTGGGTCTGCGGTCTAGGGCCTTGCTAATGTTGATAGGCTGTTGCAGGGCGCGCTCTAATTTGGTTCACTTGAGTATCCTCTTTGAATCTGTCGTTTAAGTCATTGTAAGTATGGACCGGGCACTTTCTGTCACTCTCACCCATTTACTCCTGCCACTTAGTAACTTCTTCTGGTGACAAGGATCATGCAGCAAAGGGCAAACAGATCTCGGGATGTTGCATTATACATTTGAATAGTGCGCCAGACATACTGGGCAAACTATCTTTAAGGTCCAGCGCCTGATTCATTATCATGATCATTTCTTGGGGTTTCCATGGGACATAAACCTGATAGTGGGTAGCTTATCGTCATCATCTGCTTTGGGGTTGGAAAACTGCCTGATGGGGAACATAGATTTGGGGGTGACATGGAGATGGTGAACTCCAGTGCAAAGGTAACAAGGTGCCGCTGATTTCCTAGAGCACACTTTAACCTGGTTGGCTATACAGGATCTCTCAGGATTCGGGTATGGTGGCAGGGTCAGGGGTGGTTCAACTGATGGTTCTGGCACACTGGTATAGCATCCCCATTCCTCCTCTATCTCACTGTCATTCCCTCCCTCTTCAAACAGGGTTGGTATGCCAGACCTGAGCTCGGGATCCTGAGAAGTGCTTACATTCTCCTTGCAGTGTTGCCTCTTTAACCCTCTGGTTTATCTTGTCCAGCTTTGGCTTCTTTGCACTGTTTGTCCTGTTCCCTTCTTTGCCCACCATCCACCCTTCAACATATTCCACCTTCAACACCTCCTAACTCCTGGGAGCCCCATCTGCTGTTAACACCTGTCTCTCCCTGTCACAGGCATTATTTCTCCCGCTGGCTAACAGGATATCCTGCCATTTGTTATTGGCCCACTCCTTCAATTCCTGAATAATGGATTTCCACTGTTTACCACAGTTTCTCTTCCAGTTCAGCTTCACCCCTTGCTCACAGGAACACACATCCCAAGATCCCCCCCAAAGGCCAAATCTTGTTCCCGACCAATTTGTGCAGTGCTGCACTTAATTTTCACGTCTTTTTCCTGATCAGGTAAATATTCACATATGCTTTGAAGCAGGGTCCCCTTCCCAGCCACATCAAGTGATTGTCCCATTATACCTCTCTGCTCTAATATGAACAAATTTCCACCGGATGTAATATTACTGCAAGGTGAGAAATTTACTGAACCTGCTCTCTTTTCTATTATGTATCTTTTATATTAATTTTCACCGGCCATACTCAAAAGAGGCAGCTCCCAAACCAGATTTCGCACAATAGAGAGTAGCCAATGTCACCCCGCAGTAGTTTAGAGCAACTGGACATACCTTCCTACCTTTCAGGCTGGGTCCGGGTGGTTTATGCCTCTTCAAGGTACCGGTTCCATGGGGTGAGGGTCAGATTGGCTGAACACAAGGAGCAGTCGGGTAAAACACCCCGGGGCACCCTTACCGCTCAGTTCTGCTCAATTCAGAGTTTCGTGTCACTTACTCAGCCCCGTGAGACGTTCCTTATGTTGAGGCCCAAGTCGCAGCACCAAACCTTGAAATAGTTTTCCACAAATCCGGACAACACAAGTTTCAGTACAACGGTAGATGCTTTATTATCGGACAACCGGTGAGAGATTCTCAGTGACACCAAAGGAGTCATGTAGTCTACTTGTGGTGGCCCCTCTCAACAAATCTCTGCTCTACACACAAAGGCAGGATATTTTATAAGAATAATACAGAGATTGACAAGTCACATGGTTGATTGCCATTACATTGTAAAATTGTAGTTATCAGTCTTAAACAATGTCCGGTGATTGCTGATTTCCTGTGATTACTAGCGAATGGTTTACAGGAACTGGTTATCATATTCTTTATAATCATATGTTGATGGATAGAGATTTAAACCGAAGGATTTTGCTTTGTTCTCATTGTTGGATTCACATACCCATGTTAATAGGTGGAGGAAGCATGATAATGGGAACCGAAGGAAGTTAATAAGGTTATGGCCAAGGCTATCAGTGTGAGGCTGCAAGTGAAATCCACATGTATGGCTCCAGAGGATTCTGTTTAACCCTTGAGTTCCCAATATGTCATGATAAAGAAGTAAAAATGGAACTATTCTTTTCTGGCTTTCTAACATCCTCACTTGTAGCATTCGTAACAAGGTCGATGAGTTAATAGCACAAATCATCGTGAATGAATAGGATTGAGTAGCCATTATGGAGACATGGTTACAGGATGGTCACAACTGGGAGTGAAACATCCAGGGGCATCTGACTATTCGGAAGGACAGACAGGAAGGTGAGGGAGGCGGTGTAGCTCTGATATTCAAGGTCGACATCAGGGAAATGATATCGGTTCTATGCAGAATAAGATGGACCCATTTGGGTGGAAATTAGAAATTCTAAAAAGAAGAAAAATCACCAATAGGCATAGTCGAAAGGCCACCAAATAATAACGTCACTTTAGGGTGGGCACTGAACAAAGAAATAACTAGTACCTGTAAAAATGGTACAGCAATTATCATAGGGAGATTTTAATCTGCATGCCGATTGGGTCGAACCAGCTCAGCCAGAGTAGCCTTGAGGAGGAGTTTGTTGAGTGTATCCAGGATAGTTTTCTTGAACAGTATGTGATGGAACTGACAAGGGAGCAAGCTATTCTAGATTTGATCCTGTGTAATGAGACAGGAATAATTAATGACCTCGTAGTTAGGGATCATCTTGGAAGGAGCAATCACAGTATGGCTGAATTTAGATACAGATGGAGAGTATGGAGATAAAATCCAATACCAGGGTCCTGCCCTTAAATAAGGGAGACTACAATAGGACGAGGGAGGAGTTGGCTACAGAAGATTGGATACAAAGATTTTGGACGTTGACAAGCAGTGGAGAACTTTCAAAGCAATTCTTCAAAGTGCTTAGCAAAATATATACCAGTGAAAAGGGAGGACTGTAAGAAAAGGCGTAGTCTGCCATGGGTATCTAAGGAAATAAGGGAGACCATCAAAATGAAACAGAAGGCATATAAAGTGGCCTAGATCAGCAGGATACTAGAATATTGGGAAAACTTTAAAGGTCAACAGAAAGCCACAAAACGAGCTATAAAGAAAAGTAATATAGAACATGAGAAAAAAAAACTAGCACAGAATATGAAGACAGATAATAAAAATCTCTATAAATATATAAAATGAAAAAGAGTGGCTAAAGTAAACATTGGTCCTTTAGAGGATGAAAAGGATCATTTAGTCATAGGGTATGATGAAATGGTCGATGCATTGAACAGGCATTTTGTCAGTCTTCCTAGTGGAGGACGCTAATAACATGCCAGAAATTGATAAAGAGACAAAGGTAGGTGAGGACCTGGAAACAATCATTATCACAGAAGAGGTGGTATTGGGCAAGATAATGGAGCTAAGGACAGACAAGTCTCCTGTCCCTGATGAAATGCATCCCAGGGTGCTAAAAGAGTTGGTGGGAGAAATAGCAAATGCGCTTGTGCTAATTTTCCAAAATTCTCTGGACTCTGGGGCATTTCCAGCAGATTGGAAAACAGCAATTGTGATGCCACTGTTTAAAAAGAGTGGTAACCAAAAGATGGGGAATTATAGACCAGTTAGCTTAACTTCTGCAATGGGCAAAATGCTTGAGTCTATCATCACAGAAGAAATAACAAGACATCTAGATAGAAATTGTCCTATTGGCAGAAGCAGCATGGGTTTATGAAGGGTAGGTCATGCCTATCTAATCGTTTGGAATTCTATGAAGACATTATGAACACAGTGGACAACGGGAACCCAGTAGATGTTGTGCACCTAGATTTCCAAAATGCCTTCAACAAGGTACCACACAAGAGGTTGCTGAAAGAGATAAAGATGTATGATGTTATGTGTAAAGTATTAGCTGGATAAAGGATTGGTTGACCAACAGGAAGCAAAGAGTAGGAATAGATGAGTGCTATTCTGGTTGGCAATCAGTAACTAGTGGTGTGCCTCAGGGATCGGAGTCAGGACTGCAATTATTCGCAATTTATATAGATGATTTGGAGTTGGGGACCACATGTAGTGTGTCAAAGTTTACAGATGACACCAAGATTAGTGGCAAGCAAGGTGTGCAGAGGACTATGAAACTTTGCAGAGGAACATAGATACTTTAAATGGGTGGGCAAAGATCTGGCAGATGGAGTACAATGTAAATAAATGTGAAATCATCCATTTTGGTAGGAGTAACAGTAAAAACTTGAATGGTAAAAAGTTGCAGCATGTTGCTATGCAGAGGAACCTGGGTGTCCTTGTGCATGAATCACAGAAGGTTGGCCTGCAGGTCCAACAGTTACTTAGGAAGGCAAATGGAATTTTGTCCTTCATTGCTAAAGGAAATTAATTCAAAGACAGGGAACTATTGCAGCTGTACAAGGTGTTGGTGAAGCCACACCTGGAGCACTGCTGCAGTTTTGGTCTCCTCACTTGAGAAAGGATGTACTGGCACTGGAGGGGGTGCAGAGGAGGTTCACTAGGTTGATTCCGGAGTTGAGGGGATTAGTTTGAGGAGAGACTGAGTAGACTGGGATTATATTCATTGGAATTTGGAAGAATGGTGGCGGGGGGGGGGGGCGGGGGGGGGATCTTATAGAAACATATAAAATTATGAAGGGAATAGATAAGATAGAAGTAGAGGGGATGTTTCCACCAGCAGGACAAGGGGGCATAGCCTCAAAATTAGGGGGAGCAGATTTAGGACTGAATTGAGAAGGAACATCTTCACCCAGAGGGTTGTAAATTGATGGAATACCTTGTCCAGTGAACTAGTTGACATTACTTCAGTAAATGTTTTTAGAGCTACGATAGATTTTTTTGAACAATGAAGAAATTCAGGGTTATGGTGAGTGGGCGGATAAGTGGAGCTGAGGCCACAAAAAGATCAGCCATGATCTTATTGAATGGAAGAGCAGGCTCAAAAGGCCAGTTGGCCTACTCCTGCTCCTAGTTCTTATGCTCTTAGATTCCCTTGTTTGTGTGTCACATCCAGATGATATCCCTGTAACCAGAGTAACATTCTTTGAAGATGCTTTAGAGCAGATAGGTGTTTATGTTTGGATGCGACTGTCTCTTCCAAGTAGGCATTGATGCAAATATTCACTAGCAAAGGCTATGGTCAGGCACTCTCTCTTGGTCTAAGCATAGCATTATTCAATTTGTGTCAACACCTTGTGGCTATAAACATAACCAGTTAACCTTGCTGCATTAAGGTTGCTCTAAGTCTTGTCTTGCAGGCATCACACTGTCTACTTCCTTGATGAAATAGTATTTCAATGCGGAATTTTCCTAATTTGCTGCTTGATTTTAGTGAATGCTGCTTCTTGATTCCCAACAATAAATTGCCAAGTTGATTCACATCATAAATTGGGCAAAGAATTCACCAACAAGTGCTATAGGAAGGATGTTGTGAAACTAGAAAAGGTTCAGGAAAGATTTACAAGGGTGATGCCAGGGCTGGAGGGTTTGAGCTATAAGGAGAGGCTGAATAGATTGGGGCTATTTTCCCTGGAGCACCAGAGGCTGGGAGGTGACCTTATAGAGGTTTGTAAAATAATGAGGGACACGGGTGGGGTAAATAGGCAAGGCATTTTTTCCAGGGTGGGGGAGTCCAACACTAGAGGGCATAGGTTTAAGGTGAGAGGGGAAAAATTTAAGAGTTCTAAAGGGCAACTTTTTTCACATAGAGGATGGTACATGTATAGAATAAGCTGCCAGAGAAAATGGTGGAGGCTGTATAATTACAACATTTTAAAGGCATTTGGATGGGTAAATGAATATGAAGGGTTTAGAGTAATATGGGCCAAGTGCTAGCAAATGGGACTAGATTAGTTTAGGATATCTGGTCGGCATGGATGAGTTGGACTGAAGGGTCTCTAACCATGTTGTAAATAACTGTGACTCGATGACACTATCTGTTGGCCGCTGCCTTAATCTACAGCTTCCACCTTTTTGAGATCCAGGCAAAAATCTTTCGCTGTCACAAAAACAGAAACTGCTGGAAAATCTCAGCAGGTTTGGCAGTATCTGTGGAGAGAAATCAGAGTTAACATTTTCAGGTCCAATGACCCTTCCTCAGTACAGGAACTACCTTTAGCTGTACTTTGCCTGTGTCCTTGACTTTGGACATCTTTGATTGTAATTGTTTTCCTCTTCTCCTTCAGGTTAAAATGGCAACTGCTGTCCAGCATCCCACTGGGCTTTGATCACTGTCAGCAACGTCTTCTCCCATTGGGTTCTTACATCTGTAAGCTAGCAGATCATTCACTGTATCTTTCATCCTGAAAATGCCAATTTCTCATTGCCAGTAAAGGTTTAATCAGAACACTCACTTTCCTCCAAATTGTCTGTAACTCAGCAATTGCTGCTTCACACAGTTGTGTACATGATGTCAGCCATGGGTGTCAGATTACTTGCTTCCAAAAATACAGCCTTTCTTCCAAACATTTGTTTTCAAATCAACTCTTTCTAATTTCAGTTGTCAGTTTTTAAAAAGATGTTTTTTTAAAAAAAACACACGGTCCTGATGTAAAATTCCATCTGCCACTTGTCTATTTATTTTGCTGACATAAAAGTACCTTTTCAAACACAATTTACATCATTCTTTAGTGTTTGCCATTGCTTTACATTTGGTATCATTGGCGAATTTGGAAATATTAATTCATGATTCAAGATCAGAGTCATTTTTGATGAGCAAAAGAAACAGTGCTTTAATGCCTTGGGCAAAACAATTGTCAGTAATATTCCAGTCTGAGAAACAACCATCTATCATGACTGACTGCTTTCTGTTGTTCAGCCAATTATTCAAGTGCACACTGGATCATCGATCTCACAATCCTCAATTTTGTTGACCAGCTTTTAATGTGATGCCTTGTCAAGTTGTTTCGTAAAATTCAGGTAGACATGTTATTGTTAGTGATTGGAGAGTCTAGATCTTGGAAGATATCACAAGCTCCACCGTAGCGACTGTAACAATGTCAGCCAGGTGGTCCTTGTAGAATACGAGTTCCCTGAATGGACCAGTTTAACATCCACAATCAGGGAGTCCTGGCCGACAGATATAAACAAGAGTGTTCTCGCGGGTTCGAGTGGCTGTCGGAGGGGAGGGCCGTGGCTGCGAGGGTGACCAGGGTCGGGGACGTGCTGGGTGCCGGGGCCTGGGCTGGACGCTACCGCAGGACATAGCAAGCAGGGCAGCGGTAGACGTCCGGTATGGGGCCACCGCCATCCGACGCCTTAAAACGGCGGTGCTTGGACCAGACGTAGTGCCCCAGTTGGAGGACGCTCAGGTGTGCGGTGGGATCCTGTCCGCGCTCACCCCAGCCCGGACGGAATTTCACATTGGCCCCAGGGTCCAGTACTCCCCGCGGGAGCCTGTGCCCCACAACCTGAGCCGCCTCCGAAATTTTAATTTTGTTTCCTTCAAAGAGATAAAAAGGAGGGCCCTGTATAGACTGCTGCTGCACACCGTCCACCTCTTCTCCCTCATCCACTGCCCGGACACTCCTTGGCGTGCCCATTTGCCACCGGGCGGTGGGGATCCCCAGTGGAGGGCTCTCTACGCGGGGGTCCTCCCCCTTTCTCTCGGGGATCTGGGGTGGAGGGTGCTGCACGCAGCAGTCCCCTCCAACCGCAGATTGCAGTGGATCACGGACTCCCAGCCCAACTGCTTGTTCTGTGGCACTGTGAAGTCCGTGGACCACGTGTATATTGGGTGTGGGCGTTTGCACTCCCTTTTTGATTTTCTTAAAAACCTTCTCCTCTGCTTTTGGCTGCACTTCAGTCCCACGCTCATGATCTTTGGGCATCTGGTACGGAGGAAGGAAGGCAGGTCTGAAGACCTCCTCGTGGGTTTGCTCCTGGGCCTGGCCAAACTGGCCATCAACAGGTCCAGGCAGCGGGCCGTGGAGGGGGTCGTAAGGGCTGACTGCCTGCCCCTCTTCCGCGGTTACGTTAGAGCCCGGGTGTCCTTGGAGAAGGAGCACGTGGTGGAATTTGAATAAAGATTCGTGCACCTTGTGTCTTTCACTGTGTCTCACACCTGCACACACACACACCATGGGTGCTGTGGAAAAAATAAGCACTACCGCACTTAGGTGGTAGTGTGGGGAAAAAAAAACAAAACAGGAGATTCAACTGCCTGCCCCTCTTCCGCGGTTACTTTAGAGCCTGGGTGTCCTTGGAGAAGGAGCACGCGGTGTCGACCAACACCCTGGAGTTGTTCAGGGAGAGGTGGGCGCCGCAGGCAGTGGAGTGCATTATTTCTTCCTCCAACTCTATTTTGATTTAGTCCCTACCCTCCCCCTTCACTGTTTTGATCACACAGCACTGCCCTTTGATGTGAAGGGCAGTGTTTGTCACTGGCCACCCGCGTGTTTGCCTATCTTGAGAGTTGGTGCAGTGTGAGTGAGTGTGCACACGTGCAAGGACTCTCCTCCTTGAAGGGGACTGTCCCTGGACTCGCTGCCCTGCATCGGGAGAGAGGAAGGAAGAAGAGGAGGAGGCAGAAGCAGAAGGAGGTGAGAACGTGTGTGTCTGGGGCCTACTTTTGGAGCTGCAGCCTGGGCCTCACCCAGGTCAAGGGAATGTTGCTACTGACCTGGGGCCCACTCCCACTGCTGGTCTCTGGGACCCCGCCCAGACCTGCCTCAGCTTGGGGCCTGCCTCACTGCTGCTGCCTGGGACTTGCCTTGGGGCCCCTCCCAGGACCTCCACCACTTCTGCTGTTTTTGAGGCCCACCTCCACTGCTGCTGCCTGGGACTCAATTTTGGGCTGCCTGGGACTTGCCTTGGGGACCCTCCCCAACAGGCCTGCCCCCACTGCTGCAACCAAGGGAATTGCCTAGGACTTGCCAGAGGCCTGCCTCCACTGCTGCTGTTGCCTGTGGCCTGCCTCCACCACCGCTGCCTGGAACTCGCCTTGGGCCCATCTCCACCACTACTGCTGCCTGGGACTCAATTTTGGGGCTGCCTGGGACCTGCCTTGGGGACTCTCCCCAACAGGTCTGCCCCCCACCGCTGAGACTGAGGGCCTACCTGGGACTCGCCCAAGGCCTGCCTCCACCGCTGCTGTTGCCTGAGGCCGGTCTCCACCGTCGCTGCCTGGGACTCGCTTTGGGTGACTCACCTTGGGCCCCTCCCACAACCTCCACCACTGCTGCTACCAGGGGCCCACCTCCACCGCTGCTGCCTGGAGCACAACAATATCCAGCAGCAGAATATGGCGAGCCCGAAGGTCGCGGGGCCCAGCCGCACCTACGCCGGGGTAGTCGCTGCCTTAGGCTCGGCTGTCCCAACCCCAGCCGCAACCATGACCCCCTTCAGGCACTTAACCAAACGCCTGGGGGTAAAGGCCTATCCCCATCTCAATATGACCATCGAGGCCTGCAGCAAGGCCACTGGCCATCGTCTCTGCGGCCCAGATGTACGGGAAGGCCGTCTTCTTCCTTAGGACCGAGCAGGCGGTCCACCTGGCCGTGGAGAGGGGGCTCACTGTGGGCGGGACACATTTGCCCGTCGACCCTCTGGAGGTTACGGCCCAGAGGGTCATGATCTCTAACGTCGCACCCTTCATTTCGAGCGAGCTCCTTCTTCCCCACCTCACCATCCTGGGGGAGATCCGGTCAGGGGTCCAGCCGCTCCTGCTCGGTCTTAAGGACCCCGCCCTCTGACACATATACTCCTTCCGGCATCAGGTGTTTATTTGCCTGGCCCGGGTGAGGTCACTGAGGGCTCATTCACCCTCCTCCATGAGGGAGCGGCCTACCGCGCCTTCTGGACGGCGGACGGCGCCACCTGTGCCACGAGATGGGGCACATAAGAAAAAACTGCCCCACCCAGAAGGCTGCCCAGCCCACGCCGACAGCTGATGGTAGTGCCGCCGCACCCACTCCCCCGAAGTCAACACCACAGGCCCCGGCACCGGAGGCTAAGCCGGGGGCTTGCAATGTTCCAGCCTCTGGCAGGGAGAGGGGTGAGTGTCCGGCCGGCCAGAAGGCGCTGAAGAAGACGCGACGCGTCAAGCCAGCCCACAGGGAGACCACCCTATCCCCTTCCCCGGAACCTAGCCCATGACCTGCCCCACCCCGGCACGACAATGCCCCTGTGGCCGTGCCAGCATCACCCTGGCGCGGGAACCCTGACCCCCAAACCCGTACCTGATCCTGACCCCACATCCCAATAGAGAAACCCCTTGGGCATCAACGCCTGCCCCTGGCGCCGTGACACCTGGCCTGGGGGCCCCTGAGACCGAATTCCCCACTTAGAGAGGGCGGAGCTGAGACCTAGGTCACTGAGTCTAGAGATAAGTTTGTTTGGAATTATGGTGTTGAAAGTGGAACTGTCAATAAGTGGGAGCCTGATGTAGGTCTACTTGTTATCCAGATAGGTGTAGGGCCAGGGAGATGGCATCGGCTGTAGACCTGTTGCACCTGCAGACAAATTGCAAAGGATCAAGGTAATCTGTGAGGCTGGAGTTGATGTGAGCCATGACTAACTTCTCAAAGCATTTCATAATTATGGAAGTCAGAGCCAATGGGCGGTAGTCATTGAAGCATACTGCATGACTTTTGTTTCGCACCAAGATGATGGTGGTTTTCTTGAAACAGAAGGGGCTTCAGATCATATAAGGAGAGTTAAAGATGTCAGTGAACACTCCCGCCAGTTGGTCTGTTCAGGATCTGAGTGCAAGGCCAAGGACTCCATCTGGGCCAGTCACTTTTGGTGGGTTCACTCAAAAGCTTAGAGGTATAGGGGACAGCAAAGAAGGTTACCTCAGAGTACAACAGGATCTTGAACAGATGGGCTAATGAGCCAAGGAGTGGCAGAAGGAGTTTAATTTAGATAAATGTGAGGTGTTGCATTTTGGAAAGGTAAATCAGGGCAGGACTAATATACTTAATGATAAGGGCCTGGGGAGTGTTACTGAACAAAGAGAGCCTGGAGAGCAGATTCATAGCTCCTTGAAAGTGGAGTCGCAGATAGATAGGATAGTGAAGAAGGCGTTTGGTATGCTTTCCTTTATTGGTCAGAGTATGGAGTACAGGAGTTGGGAGGTCATGTTACGGCTGTACAGGACATTGGTTAGGCCACTGTTGGAATATTGCATGCAATTCCGGTCTCCTTCCTATCGGAAAGATGTTGTGAAATTTAAAAGGGTTCAGAAAAGATTTACAAGGATGTTGCCAGGGTTGGAGGATTTGAGCTATTGGGAGAGGCTAAACAGGCTGGGGCTGTTTTCCCTGGAGCGTCGGAGGCTGAGGGCTGACCTTATAGAGGTTTATAAAATCATGAGGGGCATGGATAGGGTGATTAGCCAAGGTCTTTTCCCTGGGGTCGGGTAGTCCAGAACTAGAAGACATAAGTTTGGGTGAGAGGGGAAAAATTTAAAAGGGACCCAAGAGGCAATTTTTTCATGCAGAGGGTGGTGTCTGTATGGAATGAGCTGCCAGAGGAAGTGGTGGAAGCTGGTACAATTCCAACATTTAAAAGGCATCTGGATGGGTATATAAATAGGAAGGGTTTAGAGGGAAATGAGCATATGCAACTCAATTAATGTCGGATATCTGGTCGGCATGCACAAGTTGGATTGAAGGTTCTGTGTCCATGCTGTGTAGCTCTACGACTCTATGAGTCTAAGAAGGCAAATCTAAAGTCTGCGGCAGTGACTGTAGGTACAGGGCATCTCAGGCCGTTAGGATTGGCGACATTGTTTCACTGACCTTCTCTTCAAAGCAAGCATGCATTGAGCTCATCAGGTAGGGATGCACTGTTGCCCTCGATTCTGTCTGATCTCACTTTGTCGCCCGTTATGTCGTGTAAGCCTTGCCACAAACGATAGGTGTCCGTGTGGTTGGTCTGGGTATCAAGCTTAGCTTGGTGTTGCCTCTTAGCATCCCGATGGCATTACAAAGGTCATACCTGAACTGAAAAGTTAGGACAAAAAATGAACTGACAGTTGTCATGGCGAAATGCTTGGTTCCCTGTAACCTTTGGTCATGGGGGCATGGAAGAAATGGTACTGGAGATGGAGCTGCAGTAACCCAAGTAATAACATCAATGCAGTTAGGTCTATTGTAAGGTCAGAAGTGAACATTTTTGCTGCTGATTTCATGATATTCAATATTAATGCTTCCTCAGATAATGAAACTCTCCGTGCCCATATGAAATAAGGACTGGGCAATATCCAGGATTGTGCAGATAAGTGGCAATCAACATTCACCTTACTTAAGTGCCAAGCAATAACCACTTCCAACATGAGAGAATCTGACATGCAATGGGACATCCATCCCTGAATCCCCCATTATCAACATTCAGTGGGTTACCATTGATCAGAAACTAAAGAAGACCGGCCACATAAATATTGTGGCTACATGGGCAGCTAAAAGGCTAGAGGTCTGCAGTGAGTATCTCAACTCCTGCCTCCCCAAAGCCTGTCCACAAGCTATAGGGCCAAGTCAGGGAAGTGATCAAATACTCCCCACTTGTGTGGTTGAATGAGGCTCCAACAGCACTCAAAACACTTCTTGCCAAATAGGATAATGCGGACTACTTGATAGGATCTTCAATATTCAGTCCCTACACCACCGTGGCAGCAGGGCTTGGTCCTGGCTTTGTGCTATTACCGCTGCACTGTTAATCCAGAGACCAAAGTAATACTCTGGGAACCTGGGTTCAAATCCTGCCATAGCTGGTGGAATTTGTATTCAATTAAGAACAAAATCTGTAATTAAGAGTCTAATGATGAACATGAATCCATTGCTGACTGTCAGAGAAACCCATCTGGTTCACTAAAGTCCTTTCCAGAAGAAAATTGCCACACTTACCTGGTCTGGCCACATGGGACTCCAGACCCACAGCAATCGGGTTCTCTTCATTGCCCTCTGCTGGCCTGACCAGTGATGCCCTCATCCTGTGAATGAATAAGAAAAATGCATTGCAATAAACTGTCCTTCAACATCATCTTTCAACCTGCAACCTCTGCCAGCTGGATGAACAAAGGCAGCAGATCCATACAACCTACAAGTCCCGCTCCAGGGCACACAGTATCCTGACTTGGGTCAAAATCCTGAAATTCCTTCCCAACCCCAACTCTAACAGTTCAAGAAACAGCTCGCCACCACTTTTTCGTGGTAATTAGAGATGGGCATTAAAGCCCATTATGCCCACATCCAATGAATGAATAAAGAAAACTCCCTGATGGCCAACAGCCAAATGCAAATTAGATCCACCTCCCTCCTGCAGTCCATATAAATATCAGTAGGGTCAGTGTTGGAGGACAATGGCCAAGAACAATCACAGGATAACTGCAAAGCATTGAACAATGCAGTCCCTGGACAAGGATTTACTGATTGATTCAACCTGATTATCCCGCAACATGTCCAATGGTATCATCCAGAGCTGCAGTAAAGTTTTCTGCTGGCCTCCCACTTTGCACCCTTCATAAGCCTGAGCTCGTTCAAAGCACTGCCAGCCAGATCCTACTCGCACCATTCCCTGATCCCCCATCACCTTTGCATCCTCTGACCTGTGTGAGTTCTGAACTGGCAAGGAGGAAACAGGACAATGTGGGTAAGCATGTTCCTCAGGAACTATCGCACACTGTACATTGAGGGGAGGAAATTTGGCCTCCAGTGTCTCCAGCAGCACACCGGTGGTGCTTCCCCTCTCTAGGTGCCTCTTGACTGTCCCGCACTGTGGCCCGGCCTACCCGAACCCCCAGGGGCTACAGCAGGGCCTTCTGCTGCTTCAGCTCCTCCGGTCCCTGAGGAGGACTTTAGCAACCGCACGGGCCACGGAGTGGGCGACGACGACGGAGGACCCTCTGTTGGGTTGTCGAGCGGTGGAGGGGAGGAAGGTGTTATTCTTGCTCCTCCCTCCCAGACTCTTTTTCTAGGGCCCTTGGCCCTGGGGGAGGACCTTTTCCCCGAGGAGCCGGGCGTCCCGGTGTCGGGAGAGGAGCCCGAGACTCTGCCGCCCAATGACCCGAACACGGAGTTCCGGGAAGGGGTGCGCCGAGGAAGGTACCGCTGGTGACCCTTGGGGTGTGGTCGCTGGGGGTTTGAGGCCGGTTGGCGGTGCCGGGGCAGCCCCCATCCTCTGTGGGGGAGGGGTCGGTGACCGAGGGTGACCTCCCGGAGGAGGGTTCGGTGGCGGACACCGGGGAGGACGCGGACTCTGTCTGCAGCGATATTTTCGAATCCCAGGTGCCCCCCACCGATCTCCCCTTCATCCTCCTCGAGGAACCCCAGGAATTTGTCGAGGAAACTGAGTCGCCGGGATAGAGCCAAACTGGCGCTCGACCGCTGGAGTTCCGTTGAAAGAGTTTACTGGTCGGCCCATGCTGCTCGCCAGGCACCTGGGCTCGACGTAAATGAGCGCAAGCGAGTCAGGAACTTCCTGGGGGTGCTCCTGGTGAGGGCAAGGGACTTCTGTGCCCCTCCCCTGTCCTCCCAGTAAATATGTATATAGGTTTGTTAACTGTACTGGTGGTGGTTGCACAACGCTTCTGACATGGAGACGACTATAGCCAGCCTCAATATCAGCCTCAGCAGGGAGTCACAGCGCAGATTCCAGACCCTCTCGGTCCTTTGGGACGGGAGGTATGCGGTGTGCTTCCTGCAAGAAACCCACACTACCCCGGGAGACAAAGCCACCTGGCTCCTGGAGTGGCGGGGGGGGGGGTCTACATGAGTCACCTCACCCACAGATCTGGCGGGGTGGCCATCCTGTTGGCCCCGCATTTTCAGCCGGAGATCTTGGGGGTTAGGGAGCCCGTGCCAGGCCGTTTGCTTCACCTGATGGTTCGGCTGGGGGGCACGGTGCTTCACTTGGTGAACGTATACGCTCCCCTGGCCGGGCCGAGGCAAGCGAGCTTCTTCGAAGAAGTGTCCGCTCATCTCGCTTCCATCGACGAGAACCAGTGCGTCATCCTCGGGGGAGATTTTAACTGTGTCCTCGAGGGCAGGGACCATGGCGGTGCCCGCACTGGCTGGGCGTCGGGAAAGAAGTTTGGGGTCTTGGTCAAGTCCTTCGACCTGGTGGACGTCTGGCGGAATCTCCATCCCGACTCCATCGCCTTCACCTTCGTGAGGCCTGGGGTCGGAGCGTCCAGAATCGACCGCCTGTACGTTTCGCGGGCGTACACCTCCTGTTTTCCGAAGGCCTCCACGCGGCAGGTGTCGTGCACGGACCATCACCTGGTGTGGCCGGAACTCCTTCCGTTCGGCGCCAGGCTCGGCTCCGCGTACTGGCACTTTAACGACTGCTGCTGGAGGACGAGCGGTTCCGGGACTCGTTCCGTCGTTTCTGGGCCGGCTGGAGAAGGAAGCGGGGAAGCTTCCCCTCCCTGAGGCTATGGTGGGACGTGGGCAAGGCTCACGTCTGCGTCTTCTGTCAGGAGTACGCGAGGGGGTCGACGAAGAGGCGGAAATCCAGGATCGGGGAGTTGGAGAGGGAGTTGTTCGACCTGGAGTCATGCCTCGGTCAGCCCGACGCGGACCCGGCCCTGCGCAGGGCGTACGAAGAGAAGAAGGCCGCGCTCCGGGACCTGCAGCTCGTCGGGGCTCGGGGCGCGTACGTGAGGTCACGGATCCAGCTCCTCCAGGACCTGGACCGCAGCTCCCGCTTCTTCTACTCGCTGGAAAAAAGGCGTGGCACCCATCAGCAGCTCCTTGTGCTGCTGGCTGACGACGGGTCCCTCGTCTTGGATCCGGAGGGCATCAGAGCCCACGTCCGAAACTATTACACAGCTCTGTTCTCTCTGGATCCGTCCAGCGAGGATGCTCGCAGAGTTCTGTGGGAGGACCTGCCGCAGCTCAGCCCGGAGGACGCCGGAAGGCTCGACGCTCCCGTCACTTTAGAGGAGCTGACCGGCACCCTCGACCGGCTCTCGAGGGGCAAAACCCCGGGGCTGGACGGGCCGACTGTGGAGTTCTTCAGGGCGTTCTGGGACGTCCTGGGGAGCGACTATGCACAGGTCCTGGGGGAGTGTCTAAATGCTGGACAGCTGCCCCTTTCTTGGCGCAGGGCGGTCATCGTCCTGCTGCCAAAGAAGGGGGACCTTCGTTCCTTAAAGAACTGGTGTCCAGTCTCCCTCCTCAGCACGGATTACAAAATCTTCGCCAGGGTGTTGTCTTCTCGCCTGGCCTCTATGCTGGCCCACATGATTCACCCAGACCAGTCCTACACGGTCTCGGGCCGGAGGATACACGATAACGTCCACCTGGTCCGGGACCTGATCCATTTCTGTCGACGGGCTGGTCTGCCAAGCGCCTTCCTGTCTCTCGACCAGGAGAAGGCGTTCGACAGGGTCGATCACGAGTACCTGCTCGGGACTCTGCGGGCATTCGGGTTCAGGACGCAGTTCGTCGCCCGGATCCGACTTTTGTACGCCGCCGCAGAGTGTCTGGTTAAAGTTAATGGGTCCCTGACGGCGCCCCTTCGCTTCAGGAGAGGAGTGCGTCAAGGCTGCCCCCTGTCCGGCCAGCTGTATTCTCTGCGTGGAGCCTTTCCTGCGCCTCTTGCGGAGGAGGTTGTCGGGGCTGGTTCTGCGCGGTGCGGGCATGGGAGTGGTCCTCTCTGCCTACGCCGACGACGTGCTCCTCACTTTCACCGACCCGGCTGACCTGGGGAGGATGCGCGAGTGCCAGGCCGTGTACTCGGTGGCGTCTTCCGCCAGGATCAACTGGGCCAAATGTTCCGGACTACTGGTCGGTCCGTGGCGGGTGGACTCTCTGCCGGAGGAGTTACGGGGGTTCAGCTGCAGTACCACCTATCTCCTCTACCTGGGGGTCTACCTCAGCCCGGCTGAGGAATTCTGGCCGGCCAACTGACAGGAGCTGGAGGCCAAAGTCTCTGCTCGCCTAGGCCACTGGACAGGACTGCTCCGAGTGCTATCTTACCGGAGCCGAGTGCTGGTCATAAACCAGCTGGTGGCCGCCATGCTGTGGTACCGGCTGGTCACTTTGGTCCCTCCTCCTGGCTTTGTCGCTGACATCTAGAGAACGTTGGTCGATTTTCTTCTGGGACAAAAAGATGCACTGGGTCGCCGCGCAGGTTCTGAGTCTCCCTATTGAGGAGGGCGGTCAGTCGCTGGTGTGCATCCGCACCCAGGTCGCGACGTTCCGCCTTCAGACCTTGCAGCAATACCTTTACGTCGAGCCTCCTCCTAGGTGGTGCGCCCTGGCGACGTATTTTTTCCGCCAGGTGCATAACCTCAACTACGACACGCAGCTCCTGTTCGTCGACTGTGACGGTTTGGAGGTCGCCCTCAAGACGCTGCCTGTCTTTTACCAGGACCTGATCACTGTCTGGAACATGGTCGAATCGCGTCGCGCCTACCCCCTGGCTGGAGTAGCGGCTGTCGTCAGGGAGCCGTTGCTCAGGAATCCGCACCTCCGTACTCGCGGGTTCGAGTGGCTGTCGGAGGGGAGGGCCATGGCGGCGAGGGTGACCAGGTTCGGGGACGTGCTGGGTACCGGGGGCCTGGGCTGGACGCTGCCGCAGGACATAGCGAGCAGGGCAGCGGTAGACGTCCGGTACGTGGCCACCACCATCCGACGCCTTAAAATGGCGGTGCTCGGACCCGACGTAGTGCACCAGTTGGAGGACGCTCAGGTGTGCGGTGGGATCCCGTCCGCGCTCGCCCCAGCCCGGACGGAATTTCACATTGGCTCCAAGGTCCCGTACTTCCCGCGGGAGCCTGTGCCCCACAACCTGAGCCGCCTCCGAAATTTTAATTTTGTTTCTTTCAAAGACCTAAAAAGGAGGGCCCTGTATAGACTGCTGCTGCACACCATCCACCTCTTCTCCCTCATCCACTGGCCTTGGCGTGCTCATTTGCCACCGGGCGGTGGGGATCCCCAGTGGAGGGCTCTCTACGTGGGAGTCCTCCCCCTTTCTCTCGGGGATCTGGGGTGGAGGGTGCTGCACGCAGCAGTCCCCTGCAACCGCAGATTGTGGTGGTTCACGGACTCCCAGCCCAACTGCTTGTTCTGTGGCGCTGTGGAGTCCGTGGACCACGTGTATATTGGGTGTGGGCGTTTGCACTCCCTTTTTGATTTTCTGAAAAGCCTCCTCCTCTGCTTTTGGCTGCACTTCAGTCCCACGCTCCTGATCTTCAGGCACCCAGTACGGAGGAGGGAGGGCAGGTCTGAAGACCTCCTCGAGGGTCTGCTCCTGGGCCTGGCCAAACTGGCCATTAACAGGTCCAGGCAGCGGGCCGTGGAGGGGGTCGTTAGGGCCGACTGCCTGCCCCTCTTCCGCGGTTACGTTAGGGCCCGGGTGTCCTTGGAGAAGGAGCACGCAGTGTCGACCAACACCCTGGAGGAATTCAGGGAGAGGTGGGCGCCACAGGGAATGGAGTGCATCATTTCTCCCTCCAATTCTATTTTGATTTAGTCCCTACCTTCCCCTTCACTGTTTTGATCACACAGCACTGCCCTTTGATGTGAAGGGCAGTGCTTGTCACTGGCCACCCGCGTGTTTGCCTATCTTGAGAGTTGGTGCAGTGTGAGGTGAGTGTGCACACGTGCAAGGACTCTCCTCCTTGAAGGGGACTGTCCCTGGACTCGCTGCCCTGCATCGGGAGAGAGGAAGGAAGAAGAGGAGGAAGCAGAAGGAGGTGAGAACGTGTGTGTCTGGGGCCTACGTTTGGAGCTGCAGCCTGGGCCTCACCCAGGTCAAGGGAGTGTTGCTGCTGACTTGGGGCCCACTCCCACTGCTGGTCTCTGGGACCCCACCTGGACCTGCCTCAGCTGTTGCTGCTTGGGGCCTGCCTCACTGCTGCTTCCTGGGACTTGCCTTGGGGCCCCTCCCAGGACCTCCACCACTGCTGCTGTTGTTAGAGGCCCACCTCCACTGCTGCTGCCTGGGACTCAATTTTGGGGCTGCCTGGGACTTGCCTTGGGGACTCTCCCCAACAGGTCTGCCCCCCTACTGCTGCAACCAAGGGCCTGCCTAGGACTTGCCAGAAGCCTGCTTACACCGCTGGTGTTGCCTGAGGCCGGCTTCCACCACCGCTGCCTGGGACTTGCCTTGTGTCCCTCCCCACAACCTCCACCACTACTGCTGCTAGAGGCCCACTTCCACCATCGCTGCCTGGGACTCACCTTGGGGCCCCTCCACCACTACTGCTGCCTGGGACTCAATTTTGGGGCCGCCTGGGACTTGCCTTGGGGACCCTTCCCGACAGGTCTGCCCCCCGACGCTGTGACCGAGGGCCTGCCCAGGACTTGCCAGAGGCCTGCCTCCACTGCTGCTGTTGTCTGAGGCCTGCCTCCACCACCGCTGCCTAGGACTGGCCTTGGGGCCCCTCCCCACAGCCTCCTTCGCTGCATGGGACTCAATCTCAGGGCTGCCTGGGACTTACCTTGGGGACCCTCCCCAACAGGTCTGCCCCCACTGCTGCAACCAAGGGAACTGCCTAGGACTTGCCAGAGGCCTGCCTCCACTGTTGCTGTCGCCTGAGGCCTGCCTCCACCACCGCTGCGTAGGCCTCGCCTTGGGCCCATCTCCACCACTACTGCTGCCTGGGACTCAATTTTGGGGCTGTCTGGGACTTGTCTTGGAGACCGTTCCCAACAGGTCTGCCCCCACCGCTGCGACCGAGGGCCTACCTGGGTCTCGCCCGAGGCCTGCTTCCACCGCTGCTGTTGCCTGAGGCCGGTCTCCACCGTCGCTGCCTGGGACTCGCCTTGGGTGACTGGCCTTGGGCACATCCCCAGGACTTCCACCACTGCTGCTGCCAGAGGCCCACCTCCACCGCTGCTGTCTGGGGCCTACCAATATCCAGCAGCAGAGTATGGCGAGCCCGAAGGTCGCGGGGCCCAGCCGCACCTACGCCGGGGTAGCCGCTGCCTTCGGCTCGGCTGTCCCAACCCCGGCCGCAACCGCAACCCCCTTCAGGCACCTGACTAAACGCCTGGGGGTAAAGGCCTATCCCCACCCCAACATGTCCATCGAGGCCTGCAGCAAGGCCATGGCTAGTGTGGTCGGCCCACTGGCCATCGTCGCTGCGGCCCGGATGTACGGGAAGGCCGTCTTTTTCCTTAAGACCGAGCAAGTGGTCCAGCTGGCCGTGGAGAGGGGGCTCACTGTGGGCAGGACACATTTGCCCGTCGACCCTTTGGATATTACGGCCCAGTGGGTCGTAATCTCCAACATCCCGCCCTTCTTCCCCACTTCAACACCTTGAGGGAGATCCGGTCAGGGGTCCAACTGCTCCTGCTCGGTCTTAAGGACCCCACCCTCCGACACATCTACTTCTTCCGACGCCAGGTGTTTATTTGCCTGACCCGGGAGGAGGTCAGCGAGGGCTCTTTCACCCTCCTCCACGAGGGCGCGGCCTACCGCGCCTTCTGGACGGCGGACAACGGACGGTGCCACCTGTGCCGCGAGGTGGGGCACATTAGAAAAACCTGCCCCACCCAGAAGGCTGCCCAGCCCACGACAATGGCTGCTGGTGGTGCCGCCGCACCCACTCCCCCTTCCCTGAAGTCAACACCTCAAGCCCCGGCAGCGGTTATGTTAGGGCCCGGGTGTCCTTGGAGAAGGAGCACGCGGTGTCCACCACAGGGAATGGAGTGCATTATTTCCCCCTCTATTTTGATTTAATCCCTGCCCTCCACTTCACTGTTTGATCACATGGCATTGCCCTTTTTTGTGAAGGGCAGTGCTTGTCACTGGCCACTCGGGCATTTTCCTATCTTCCTGGTGGTGGAAATCGAATAAAGATTCGTGCACCTTGTGTCTCTCACTGTGTCTCACACCTGCACACACACACACCATGGGTGCTGGGGAAAAACTAAGCACTACCGCAGTTAGGCGGTAATGTGGGGGTTAAAGAAAAAAAAGAAAGGAAGAAATAAAATAAAATAAACAAGAGTGTGAGAGGTTGTGTTCACTCTGACAGCTGGATCTGTGGGAGCTGGATCAGAGTCAAGGACTCTCCATGTGTAAATAAAGGGTGACTTGGCCTCTGTGGAGTTATTTCATCCAGCAACACAGTGTCAATATTGATTGAAGCTATCCTGGACCATGATGGTTGCTTTCCTTATGGTCAAACGGAGTAGCTTGGCGGAGTCAGTCCTCTTGCAGCTGAAGGTGATCTTGTTGTGGAATGTTGATGCAGCATCGCTTGTACTGAGCAATTCTCTGAGGAATCTTGTCTCGGATTGCAGCTGAGCAAGGCTGAATAACTATTCTGGTACATATATAGACACTTTCTGGAGTCAATACCTTTGTTTAGGTTATTTTTCATGCTGCTGCTGTACTGAGAAGATCATGTCAATTGTAGATCCTCCAGTTCTGAAATAACGCTGAGCTATGGGGCAGATGTGTTCAGCCACTATCTATAGTCTGACATGGGCAGTACAGGCACAAACCTTCTTCATGATGCTCAGAGCAAAGATGCCCCAACAATTGTTGTTATTGCTACTGACACCATTATTCTTGGGACAGGAGCCACAATTCTTGCATCATACATGTCATAGAGTCATAGAGATGTACAGCATGGAAACAGACCCTTCGGTCCAACCCGTCCATGCCAACCAGATATCCCAACCCAATCCAGTCCCACCTGCCAGAACCCGGCCCACATCCCTCCAAACCCTTCCTATTCATATATCCATCCAAAGGTCTCTTAAATGTTGCAATTGTACCAGCCTCCACCACATCCTCAGGCAGCTCATTCCATACACGTACCCCCCTCTGCATGAAAAAGTTGCCCCTTAGATCTCTTTTATATCTTTTCCCCTCTCACTCTAAACCTTTGTCCTCTAGTTCTGGACTCCCCGACCTCAGGGAAAAGACTTTACCTATTTACCCTATCCATGCCCCTCATAATTTTGTAAACCTCTATAAGGTCATCCCTCAGCCTCCAATGCTCAAGGGAAAACAGCGCCAGCCTGTTCAGCCTCTCCCTGTAGCTCAAATCCTCCAACCCTGGCAACATCCTTGTAAATCTTTTCTGAACTCTTTCAAGTTTCACAACACCTTTCCAATAGGAAGGAGACCAGAATTGCACACAATACTCCAACTGTGGCCTAACCAATGCCCTGTACAGTGCAACATGTCCTCCCAACTCCTGTACTCAATACTCTGATCAATAAAGGAAAGCATACTAAAATGCCTTCTTCACTATCCTATCTACCTGCGACTCCACTTTCAAGGAGCTATGAACCTGCACTCCAAGGTCTCTTTGTTCAGCAACACTCCCTAGGACCTTACCGTTAAGTGTATAAGTCCTGCTAAGATTTGCTTTCCCAAAATGCAGCACCTCGCATTGCCACATAAACTCCATCTGCCACTTCTCAGCCCATTGGCCCATCTGGTCCAGATCCTGTTGTAATCTGAGGTAACCCTCTTCACTGTCCACTACATCTCCAATTCTGGTGTCATCTGCAAATTTACTAACTGTACCTCTTATGCTCGCATCCAAATCATTAATGTAAATGACAAAAAGTAGAGGACCCAGCACCGATCCTTGTGGTACTCCACTGGTCACAGGTCTCCAGTCTGAAAAACCACCCTCCACCACCACCCTCTGTCTTCTACCTTTGAGCCAGTTCTGTATCCAAATGGCTAGTTCTCCCTGTATTCCATGAGATCTAACCTTGCTAATCAGTCTCCCATGAGGAACCTTGTCGAACGCCTTACTGAAGTCCATATAGATCACATCTACTGCTCTGCCCTCATCAATCGTCTTTGTTACTTCTTCAAAAAACTCAATCAAGTTTGTGAGACATGATTTCCCACGCACAAAACCATGTTGACTATCCCGAATCAGTCCTTGCCTTTCCAAATGCATGTACATCCTGCCCCTCAGGATTCCCTCCAACAACTTGCCCACCACTGAGGTCAGGCTCACTGGTCTATAGTTCCCTGGCTCGTCTTTACCACCTTCGTAAACAGTGGCACCACACTTGCCAACCTCCAGTCTTCTGGCAGCTCACCTGTGACTATCGATGATACAAATATTTCAGCAAGAGGTCCAGCAATTACTTCTCTAGCTTCCCACAGAGTTCTCGGGTATACCTGATCAGGTCCTGGGGATTTATCCACCTTTAACCGTTTCAAGACATCCAACACTTCCTCCTCTGTAATCTGGACATGTTGCAAGATGTCACCATCTATTTCCCTATAGTCTATATCTTCCATATCCTTTTCCACAGTAAATACTGATGCAAAGTATTCATTTAGTATCTCCCCCATTTTCTGAGGCTCCACACAAAGGCCGCCTTGCTGATCTTTGAGGGGCCCTATTCTCTCCCTAGTTACCCTTTTGTCCTTAATATATTTGTAAAAACCCTTTGGATTCTCCTTACTTCTATTTGCCAAAGCTACCTCATGTCCCTGTTTTGCCCTCCAAATTTCCGACTTAAGTACACTCCTACTTCCTTTATATTCTTCTAAGGATTCACTCGATCTATCCTGTTTATACCTGACATATGCTTCCTTCTTTTTCTTAACCAAGCCTTCAATTTCTTTAATCATCCAGCATTCCCTACACCTACCAGCCTTTCCTTTCACCCTGACAGGAATATACTTTCTCTGGCTTCTTGTTATCTCATTTCTGAAGGCTTCCCATTTTCCAGCCGTCCCTTTACCTGCGAATATCTGCACCCAATCAGCTTTCGAATGTTCTTGCCTAATACCATCAAAATTGGTATTTCTCCAATTTAGAACTTCAACTTTTAGATCTGGCCTATCCTTTTCCATCATTATTTTAAAACGAATAGAATTATGGTCGCTGGCCCCAAAGTGCACCCATACTGACACCTCAGTCACCTGCCCTGCCTTATTTCCCAAGAGTAGGTCAAGTTTTGCACCTTCTCCAGTAGGTACATCCACATGCTGAATCAGAAAGTTATCTTGTACGCACTTAAGAAATTCCTCTCCATCTAAACCTTTAACACTATGGCAGTCCCAGTCAATATTTGGGAAGTTAAAATCCCCTACCATAACTACCCTATTATTCTTACAGATAGCTGAGATCTCCTTACAAGTTTGTTTCTCAATTTCCCTCTGACTATTAGGGGGTCTATAATACAATCCCAATAAGGTGATCATCCCTTTCTTATTTCTCAGTTCCAACCAAATTACTTCCCTGGATATATTTCCGGGAATATCATCCCTCAGCACAGCTGTAATGCTATCCCTTATCAGAAATGCCACTCCCCCTCCTCTCTTGCCTCCCTTTCTATCCTTCCTGTAGCATTTATATCCTGGAACATTAAGTTGCCAGTCCTGCCCATCCCTGAGCCATGTGTCTGTAATTGCTATGATATCCCAGTCCCATGTTCCTAACCATGCCCTGAGTTCATCTGCCTTTCCTGTTAGGCCCCTTGCACTGTAACACTGACCTAAGCATCATGCCCTCACTCATGTCCAGCACTGTTAGCAGAGATAGGAAGGTCCTGCAGGTGCTACAGGAATGCCAACATCTCATGCTTGATGCACCCAGGCTGTATAGCACCAGAGAAAATTGGAAACATTCCTTCTTCCAGTCCTACATAACATATGAGGAGTGTTTGAGGACTCTGGGTCTATACTCAATGGAGATTAAAAGGATTGTGGTCGGGGGGGGATCTCATTGAAACATACAGAACATTGAATGACCTGGATAGATTAGACGTTGGGAAGATGTTGCCATTGATAGAAGAGACTAGAATCTGAGGGCACAACTTTTTAGAATGGAAGTAAGGAGTAACTTCTCCAGCCAGAGAGTGGTGAATCTATGGACTTCACTACCACAGCAGGCTGTGTGGGGGCAGGTCATTTAGTATATTTAAGACTGAGATAAGTAAGTTCTTGAGTATTAAAGGGATCAAGGGTTACACGGAGAAAGCAGGAGAATGGGCTTGAGAAAATTATCAGCCAGCAGATTCGATGGGCTGAATGGCCTGATTTCTGCTTGTGTCTTATGGTCTACTCAGACCCAAATCCACAACACTTTCCCCAGTGCATCAGAGCTATCATCAGCACTGCTTTCTGCTCTCATTTGGAATTGGAAAAAATCATCAGTTTTATTTCCAATTTCCATCCTTTGCTCACCTTCAGGAGCACTTGGACAGGCTCGGCAAGTGGGCAAAGACGTAGGAGATGGAACACAATGTGGGAAAGTGTGAGGTTATGCACTTTGATAGGAAAAAGAGATGTAAACTATTTGAAAATGGTGAAAGGCTTCAGAAATCTGAAACACAAAGCAACTTGGGAGCCTTAGTTCAGGAGTTTCTTCAGGTTAGCATGTAGGTTCAGTTGGTGAGTAGGAAGGCAAATGCAATATTATTTCAACAGATCTAGAAAACAAGAGAAGAGATGTATTGCTGAGGCTGTATAGGGCTCTGGTCAGATTGCATCTGAATTATTGTGAACAGTTTTGGGTCCCGTATTTAAGGAAAGGGTTCAAAAGGAGGTTTACAAGAATGATCCCAGAGCTGAAGGGTTTGTCATATGAGGAGCAGTTGAGGACTCTGGAGTTTAGAAAGTTGAGTGGGGCATCTGATTAAACTTGCAGAACACTTCGAGGCCTGGATAGAGGGGACATGGAGAAGATGTTTCCACTGGTCAGAGAGACTAAGACCTGAGGGCACAGCCTCAGAGTAAAAGGATGACCCTTTAAATCTGAGATGAGGAGGAATTTCTTCAGCCAGAGGGCGGTGAATCTGTGGAACTCTTTGTCAAAGAAGGCTTTGGAGGCTCAGCCATTGAGTGTCTTTAAGACAGAGATAGATGGATCCTTGAATGGTAAGGGAATCAAATGTTTAAGGGAGAAGACAGAGAATGAGGTTGAGCAACATCTCAGCCATGATTAAATAGTGGAGCAGACTCAATGGGGTGAATGGCCTAACTGAGCTCCTATATCTTATGGCCTTATAGTCTTCAGCAGGTCCACACTGACTCTTTGGTTCTCTTCTTAGACTTTTCTGCGTCCATTTCAGGAGATAGGCTAACCATCAATATTGATTACAAATGCACTGACTCCCATAGTTCCCTTGACTCCACTTCCTCACAATCTCTGAATGTGTAACACTTGCTCATTCACCCCCTCCCTCCTCAATGTCCAACACCCCAGACACACCTTCCAGATGAATTAGTTTTTCACTTGAACAACTTCCTATTTATTGCATTAGCTGCACACAATGCAGTCTCCTGGCAAGCAACTTCTCCATCTACTCCACTCACTTCCCTTTCCCCATTTGTCAAAAACATAAGGACCATCATTTTCCAACCTTGTTCAGTTCGGAGGAGAGTTACAGGACTTGAAATGTTAACTCTCCTTTTCTCTCCACAGATGCTGCCAGACCTACTGAATATCCCCTGCATTTTCTGTTTTTTTTATTTCAGATCACCAACATCCACAATATTTTCCTTTTATGCCTAACATTAGCCCTTGGCAATCGAATTGGTAGTTTTGATGATCTTCTCGACTGTTGGTTTACTATCTAGCTCTGCACATGACAGACAGTCTTTTATATAAAGTGTTTTCAGTGTTCTTCCCAGATAATAACTCAAAGTTATGTGCCACCTATCTCTCCAAATGTATATTACAATCAATGATTACCTGCCCTTAAAACAAAAATACTAGAAATCACAGTGGGTCAGGCAGCCTCTGTGGACAGAGAGCAAGGTATTTCAAGTCTAGACGTTTGATGAAGAGTCAAAATGATAACTTGCTCTCTCTCCATGGAGGCAGCTTGACCCACTATGACTTACAGCAATTTTGTTTTCAGTACATATTCCAGCATCTGCAGTAATTTGCCCCGAGATTTATTTTCCTTTTTTGTTTCAATCAGGCCTTTTTTTTTTGCTGATAAACCAGTTGCCTCTTTTTATTCATTTGTGCGATTTGGACATCACTGGCCCATCCTTATTTGCCCCTGAGAAGGTGGTGGTGAGCTTCCTTCTTGAACCACTGCAGTCCACTTGCTGTGGGTTGACCCACAATGCCATTAGGGAGGGAATTCCAGGATTTTGACCCAATGATTGTGAAGGAACAGTGGTATATTTCCAAGTCAGGAAGGTGAGTGGCTTGGAGGGGAACTTGCAGGTGGTGGTGTTTCCAAGTACCTGCTGCCTTTGTCTTTCTAGTTGGAAGTAGTCGTGGGTTGGGAAGGTGCTATCTAAGGATCTTTGGTGAATTTCTGCAGTGCATCTTGTAGATAGCACACATTGCTGCTACTGAGCAGCAGTAGTGGAGGGATTGAATGTGGATGTGGTGCCAATCAAGCAGGTGGCTTTGTCCTGGATGATGTCAAGCTTCTTGAGTGTTATTGGAGCTGCACCCATCTAGGCAAGTGGGGAGTATTCCATCACACTCCTGACACTTGTGCCTTGTAGATGGTGGATAGACTTTGGGGTGTCAGGCGGTGAGTTACTCGCCACAGTATCCCTAGTCTCTGACTTGCTCATGTAACCACTATATTTATGTGGTGAGTCCAGCTGAGTATTTGGTCAATGGTAACCCCAAGGCTGTTGACAATGGGGAACTCAGTGATGACAATACCATTGAATGTCAAGGGCAGTGGTTAGAGTGTCTCTTAATGGTGCTGGTCATTATCTGGCATTTGTGTGGCACAAATGTTACTTGCCACTTTCAGCCCAAGCCCGGACATTGTCCAGATCGTTTTGCATTTGAGTACGGACTGCCTCAGTATCTGAGAAGTTGTGACCGGTGCTGAACACTGTGCAATCATCGGCAAACATCCCCATTTCTGACCTTAAGACAGAGGGAAGGTCATTGATGAAGCAGCTGAAGATTGTTGGGCCAGGACACTACCCTGAGGGACTCCTGCAGAGATGTCCTGGAGCTGAGATGACTGACCCTCCACAACCACAACCATCTTCCTTTGTGCCAGATATGACACTAACCAGCAGAGTGTTTGCCCCCGAAACCCATTGATGCCAGTTTTGCCAGGGCTCCTTGATGACATACTCAGTTAGTATGGCCTTGATATCAAGGGCTGTCACTCTCACCTCACCTCTGGGATTCAGCTTTTTTGGCCATGTTTAAACCAAGGCTGTAATGAGATCAGGAGCTGAATGACCCTGGCGAAACCCAAACTGGGCATCACTGAGCAGGTTATTGCTGAGCAGGTGCTACTTGAATGCACTGTTGATAACCCTTTCCATCACTTTACTGATGATGGAGAGTAGACTGATTGGGCGGTAATTGGCTGAGTTGGGTTTGTCCTGCTTTTTGTGTATTGCTGGAATGTTATCAGGGCTCATTGCTTTTGCAGTATCCAGTGCCTCCAACCATTTCCTGATATCACGTGGAGTGAATCAAATTGGCTGGAGAATGGTATCTGTGATGCTGGGGACCAGTGGAGGTGTCCGAGATGGATCATCTATTCGGCACTTCCGACTGAAGATTCTTGCAAATGCATCAGCTTTACTTTTTGCACTGATTTGCTGGGTTCCTCCATCATTGAGGATGGGGATATTTGTGGAGCCTCCTCCTCCTCCAGTGAGTTTTTTTAATTGTCCACCACCATTCAGGACTGGATGTGGAAGGACTGCAGTGCTTAGATCTGACTTGTTGGCTGTGGGATCACTTAGCTCTGTCTATCACTTGCTGTTTATGCTGTTCGACACGCAAGTAGTCCTGTTTGGTAGTTTCACCAAGATGAGACCTCATTTTAGGTATGCCTGATGCTGCTCTTGGCATGCCCTCCTGCACTCTTCATTGACCCAGGGTTGATCCCCTGGCTTGATAGTAATAGCTGAATGGGGGATATGCCAGGTCATGAGGTTGAAAATTGTGCTGGAGTACAGTTCTGCTGCCGTTGATGGCCCACAGTGCTTCATGAATGCCCAGTCTTGAGTTGCTAGATCAGTTCAAAGTCTGTCCCATTTATCACAGTGATAGTTTTACACAACACGATGGAGGTTATTCTCAATGTGAAGGCGGACTTTGTCTCCATAAGGACAGTGCAGTAACAAAGTCCCACCTTCACATTGTCTGTAGCATTCCCTGTTTTGATGGACACCCGAATATTTCAGCAGAATTGTAACTTGTGGTCATTAGTGTGCTGTCTAGCAGTCTGTTGGACTTTACTTCAAGCAGTGCCTAGTGCATTCTCAATTGGTTTTCGCTAAATGATAATAACAGACTATTTGGCTTCAATAACAGGTTCTATCAGAGTGATGTCAGCCTCAAACCAGTCTGCCTTTCTCTACTTTTGCTGTCTACATGTTCAGAATGCAAAGTATGTTCATGTTACTTCCACACTCTGAATGGGAATATCGGAGAGTGCCTGCTCTAACGAATTGGGGAACTTTTTTTTTTAATCGGCGTAGGCAGTATGGTTGACCTTGAGAGGACAGTATTTCTGCCGTGACTGAACAATTTTCAAAGGTTGTGCCTGGCACCAGGACCATCTCCCTTTGCCCAGCTGTAATCGTCAGCCATCAGCCAGTCACCAGTGATGGCATGACTGATCTACAAAACCTCTCCTTTTGAACTCGTGTTGTTTCCTATTTAAGGGACAGACACTACAAGAGTCTCAGTCGCCAAATTTTGTTGTCAGGTTGAGTGCTGAGAGCTGCGGTTAGGCTGCGGTTGTTTGCCTGACTGTACAGAAGACTGAGACAGGATCTGATTGAGGTGTACTATTTTCTGAAAGGCTTACACAAGAATAGATAGAAACATTTCCCCTTTGCAAAGGGGTCAATAACAAGGAAGCACATTTCTAACTTCTAAGGAAGGGTCACTCGACCCAAAACATTAAATCTGATTGTCTCCACAGATGCTGCTAGACCTGCTTAGCTTTTCCAGCAATTTTCGCTTTTGCGTTGAGCACATTTTTTTAAGACAAGGAGCAGGACATTTTGAGGGGATTTGAGGAAAATAATTCTCACTGAGAAGTTTATAGGTATCTGGAACTCACTGCCTCATAGGCTGGTGGAGGTGAGAACTCTGGAGACATTAAAGAACTACTTAGATGAGCATTTGAATTGCTATAATCTACAAAGCTACAGTCTAAGTGCTGGAAAATTGGGATTAGAATTGATGGATATTTGATTACTTGTATGGACAGGATGGGTCAAAGGGCTTCTTTCTGTGCTGTAAAAACTCTACGACGTGATGACTTTAAATCCTGATTCTCCAAATCTGGCCTTTAAAAATGGCGACCTACACTTGCCATTTGCAGCCTGGCAGTTAGATTGGTTTGGAGTCAGGCCACATGATCTGAACAGAGCTGAGGAAGCTGCCAGTTCCCCAGGAGGGGCTGAGGGTCTTCGAGCTCTAACATCCTGTCCAAAAATGAAAATAAAGGAAGAAAACATAAACCATTCCTCCGGCCCTCATCCCACATGCCCCTTGATGTGTCAGGTTGCACAAAAAAAATCAGGTATCCTTTTAAGGGACATGCTCATGATGTCATCACCATATAATGATGTGTGACATAATAGTCTAAAGCTCTCCATCTTCCTGAGCTCTGTCCTCTTGAAGTATGACATGCTAGGGGAAACTTGACTTTGTACATATGAATTGCTTAATTTGGGACCAACCGTGCAAATGCCTGTGAGTGTAGTACATATAGATAAATATCAGGAGCTATGATAAATGCATGTTCAGCTGTTCTGTAGTATCTGACTTTTCTTCATATTTATGTTATGGGAGCTAAGGTAAATATCACAGCATGATAGTTGCAGATCACCAGCTATCACACCTTACTATCACCTCTCACTCCACACACTCCCCCTGTACCATCCTAATGCCCTATTCCCACACTTCATATCTCCTATGCTATCTTATCCCCTTCTATCCATACTCCATGGTCCTTCATGCACCAACTTAGTGTCTGCATCCACCTTCACTGACCGTGCTAACACATTAAATATCCACCAGTATCCAAAGACAGGAGAGAAATAAAATTCTATTACTTAAAGTCCCATTTTACAGACAATACGCTATTGAGAAAAGCACTGTCATTCATAGAAAAAAAATACATTTTAACAGGCTATTACTACTTCTACACTATTTGATAGTTCTTGACAATCCTTGACACTTGTTGGTTCACCTTACTACTTCTTGAAACTGTGTGAAAGCTTTTGCATGCTTTGACCTCTCTTGGTACTACCGGACTGCCTTGATGTTCCTTGACAGGTTGATATTTGTGACATCTCTGATACTGCCAGACCAATAAATGCTTCTTGTTCGTTCCTGACAGTGCTTGACACTTCTTGAACTCTTGAGAAGTTGGGCTTTTCCAAGGGCTTTAAGCACCTTCAACACAAAATCTTCTCCACAGTTAACAGTCTCTAAGGGCATCTGACCCTCTTGAAAGGATCGCTGGCCCTTATTCGGAAAGGATACCTGATATCCCCTGAAGAACTTTGACCCCCCCCTATCCCCAAGACACGCTGGAACTGTATCCCCAAAGGGGTATCCTGGCTATTCAAGAGAAATGTACTGAGAACAATCCTGCTCTTACTGCGGCTAATCTCCTGTTCCCATTTGCAGACCCCAGGGTGTCTAAAAGCCAATTTAAGTGGAGGTAGCGGGTCAATTTAATGGCCAATTCTGACTACAAACATTCCATGCACAAACTATGGCCCTCTTGCAAACTCACCTTACTGGGGAGGCAACAGCTGTTAGTGTTGTGGCTAGACTGTTAATCAAGAGATGAAAAGTGAAGCATTAGAAAAAAACAGTAGGTCAGGCAGCATCCGAGGAGCAGGAGAGTCAGTGTTTTGGGCATACGCCCTTCATCAGGAACCTGCTCCTGCTCTTCAGATGCTGCCTGACCTGCTGTGCTTTTCCAGCTCCACATTTTCCGACTCTGACTCTCCAGCATCTGCAGCCCTCACTGTCTCCTGTTAATCCAGAGACCCAGGTAATGTTCTGGGGACCCGGGTTCGAGAGGTCAAGGCAGATCGTAGAATTTGAATTCAATAAAAGTCTGGAATTAAAAGTCTAATAACAACCATGAATACATTGTCAATTGTTGTAAAATAAAAACCCTGCCTGGTTCACTAATGTCCTTGAGAGAAGGAAACTGTTGTCATTTCCTGGTCTGGCCTGTATGTGACACCAGACCTCAGCAATGTGTTTGATGCTTAACTGCTCTCTGGGCAATTAGGGATGGGCAATAAATGCTGGCCTGACCAGTGTGAAATGTCATGTTTGGCATCGAACATGGCATTTTGGTTGCTTTCTGCCTTTTTGACATAGTTGACAGGGTGTCGATTGTGGCAAAAACCTGGACCTCATGCTATCCAAGTCCTGGATGATTTCACCTATTGCACTACCCTCACAGGAGGGAAACAATTGGGGTGTTAGAGAATTCAGCACCACAGCCTTATCCTCACTGTTTCAACAGCCATATAAATGAAACACTGTTCTGTGACAACAAGGTCATGCTTTCATTATCCTGTCAATGCTAAAGATACCATCTGGCTTATGCCCGAAATGTCGATTCTCCTGCTCCTCGAATGCTGCCTGACCTGCTGTGCTTTTCCAGCACCACACTCTCAACTCTGTCCTCCAGCATCTGTAGTCCTCACTTTCTACTAAAGACACTGTTTGTCAACATGTTCTTTAGATCTATCTTGCTGCTGCTAGGGATCAAGTGTTTGTTTTGCTTTAGAGTCAGGTCCGAGCTCCATCTCAGTGGCAACAAGAGCATCGTTTTTGACAATGACATGATGGTTAGGTACAGAGCAGGCCTTAGCACGTCTTCCTGAAAATATGTCATTGCAAACATTGTGAACAGAGGCTGACTACAAACTCTAATTATCGTCAGCTAGTGTCTGTACCCCTAACACAGTACTTGCTGCTAAATCACCAGGGCCAGTGTCCCTACTTCACAATAACGACTGAAAGACATTCACATCGATTGCATGAGATCTGTTAAGGTCTCGCTTCAAAACACATCAGCAGAAATCTTTACTGCAGCTCTGGATGATACCATGTTTTTTTTATTTCAAAAATATACTTTACTCATAAAATAATTTGATGGCCTGTACAGTTGGTCATGCCATACATACGTAAACATTTGCATACAGAGATCAGAATTTATCATTTATATATACAGGTCTGTACGTTTATCAATCATATGTCCATACATTTAGCTGAGGCTTCAGCAGAGCCCAAATGACTGTGCGGGCCCCCTGTTCTTCTTAGGCAGGCAGACTTTACACAGTGGTCTTTCCCCACCGCACCTTGGTGGCACCTGCCCCAAGCTTCAGCGCGTCCCTCAACACGTAGTCCTGGACCTTGGAATGTGCCAGTCTGCAACACTCAGTTGGGGTCAACTCCTTCAGCTGGAAGATCAGCAGGTTTCAGACCACCCAGAGAGCGTCCTTCACCGAATTGATGATCCTCCAGGCACAGTTGATGTTCGTCTCGGTGTGCGACCCGGGGAACAGGCCGTAGAGCACGGAGTCCCGCGTCACGGAGCTGCTCAGGACAAACCTCGACAAACACCACTGCATTCCTCTCCAGACTTCCTCTGCATAGGCACATTCCAGAAGGAGGTGTGTGACAGTCTCGTCCCCCCCACAGCCGCTTCGAGGGCAGCGTGCGGTGCGGGAGAGAGTCCAGGCATGCATAAAGGATCTCAGAGACAGAGCACTTCTCACCACCAGCCAAGCCATGTCTTTGTGCTTGTTAGAAAGTTCTGGCGATGAGGCATTCTGCCAAATGGCTTTGACAGTCTGCCCAGGGAACCGCTCGATAGGATCCGCCCTCTCCTTTTCCCAAAGGGTCTCAAGGATACTACGTGCTGACCACTTCCTGATGGACTTGTGGTCAAACGTGTTTTTCTTCATAAACTTCTCCATGAAGGACAGGTGATACGGAACGGTCCAACTACTCGGAGCGTTCTGCAACAGCGAGGCCAGGCCCATCCTTCGCAACACCAGGGACAGGTAGAACCTCAGTACGTAGAGACACTTGGTGTTTGCGTACCGGGGATCCACGCACAGCTTGATGCAGCCACACACAAAGGTGGCCATCAGGGTGAGGGTGGCATTGGGTGTATTTTTTCCCCCGTTGCCCAGATCTTTATACATCGAGTCCCTTCGGACCCGATCCATCGTTGATCTCCACATAAATTGGAAGATAGCCCGGGTGATTGCAGCGGCACAGGTTCTGGGAATAGGCCAGACCTGTGCCACATATAACAACACTGACAGTGCCTCACACCTGATGACCAGGTTTTTTCCCGCGATGGAGAGCGACCGTAGCTTCCATCTGCCCAGTTTCTGCCTCACTTTGCTGATATGCTCCTCCCAAGACTTGGCGCATGCATGTTGCAGGACAATCAGGTTGAATCAATCAGTAAATCCTTGTCCAGGGCATTTGCAGTCCTCACTTTCTCCTAGATACTGCATCAGCCCCTCACAGTGGATGTTACTGTTCTTTTTAACTACGTTATATGTTTCTATTCAAGTAGATGAGGCCAAATTTCCTCCCCTCAATGTACAGTGTGCGATAGTTCCTGAGGAACATGCTTACCCACATTGTCCTGTTTCCTCCTTGCCAGTTCAGAACTCACACAGGTCAGAGGATGCAAAGCTGATGGGGGATCAGGGAATGGTGCGAGTAGGATCTGGCTGGCAGTGCTTTGAACGAGCTCAGGTTTATGAAGGGTGCAAAGTGGGAGGCCAGCAGAAAACTTTACTGCAGCTCTGGATGATACCATTGGACATGTTGTGGGATAATCAGGTTGAATCAATCAGTAAATCCTTGTCCAGGGACTGCATTGTTCAATGCTTTGCAGTTATCCTGTGATTGTTCTTGGCCATTGTCCTCCAACACTGACCCTACTGATATTTATATGGACTGCAGGAGGAAGGTGGATCTAATTTGCATTTGGCTGTTGGCCATCAGGGAGTTTTCTTTATTCATTCATTGGATGTGGGCATAATGGGCTTTAATGCCCATCTCTAATTACCACGAAAAAGTGGTGGCGAGCTGTTTCTTGAACTGTTAGAGTTGGGGTTGGGAAGGAATTTCAGGATTTTGACCCAAGTCAGGATACTGTGTGCCCTGGAGCGGGACTTGTAGGTTGTATGGATCTGCTGCCTTTGTTCATCCAGCTGGCAGAGGTTGCAGGTTGAAAGATGATGTTGAAGGACAGATTATTGCAATGCATTTTTCTTATTCATTCACGGGATGAGGGCATCACTGGTCAGGCCAGCAGAGGGCAATGAAGAGTCAACCCGATTGCTGTGAGTCTGGAGTCCCATATGGCCAGACCAGGTAAGTGTGGCAATTTTCTTCTGGAAAGGACTTTAGTGAACCAGATGGGTTTCTCTGACAGTCAGCAATGGATTCATGTTCATCATTAGACTCTTAATTACAGATTTTGTTCTTAATTGAATACAAATTCCACCAGCTATGGCAGGATTTGAACCCAGGTTCCCAGAGTATTACTTTGGTCTCTGGATTAACAGTGCAGCGGTAATAGCACAAAGCCAGGACCAAGCCCTGCTGCCACGGTGGTGTAGGGACTGAATATTGAAGATCCTATCAAGTAGTCCGCATTATCCTATTTGGCAAGAAGTGTTTTGAGTGCTGTTGGAGCCTCATTCAACCACACAAGTGGGGAGTATTTGATCACTTCCCTGACTTGGCCCTATAGCTTGTGGACAGGCTTTGGGGAGGCAGGAGTTGAGTTACTCACTGCAGACCTCTAGCCTTTTAGCTGCCCATGTAGCCACAATATTTATGTGGCCGGTCTTCTTTAGTTTCTGATCAATGGTAACCCACTGAATGTTGATAATGGGGGATTCAGGGATGGATGTCCCATTGCATGTCAGATTCTCTCATGTTGGAAATGGTTATTGCTTGGCACTTAAGTAAGGTGAATGTTGATTGCCACTTATCTGCACAATCCTGGATATTGCCCAGTCCTTATTTCATATGGGCACGGAGAGTTTCATTATCTGAGGAAGCATTAATATTGAATATCATGAAATCAGCAGCAAAAATGTTCACTTCTGACCTTACAATAGACCTAACTACATTGATGTTATTACTTGGGTTACTGCAGCTCCATCTCCAGTACCATTTCTTCCATGCCCATCCAAAGGCCCCCATGACCAAAGGTTACAGGGAACCAAGCATTTCGCCATGACAACTGTCAGTTCATTTTTTGTCCTAACTTTTCAGTTCAGGTATGATCTTTGTAATGCCATCGGGATGCTAAGAGGCAACACCAAGCTAAGCTTGATACCCAGACCAACCACACGGACACCTATCGTTTGTGGCAAGGCTCACACGACATAACGGGCGACAAAGTGAGATCAGACAGAATCGAGGGCAACAGTGCATCCCTACCTGATGAGCTCAATGCATGCTATGCTTGCTTTGAAGAGAAGGTCAGTGAAACAATGTCGCCAATCCTAACGGCCTCAGATGCCCTGTACCTACAGTCACTGCCGCAGACTTTAGATTTGCCTTCTTAGACTCATAGAGTCGTAGAGCTACACAGCATGGACACAGAACCTTCAATCCAACTTGTGCATGCCGACCAGATATCCGACATTAATTGAGTTGCATATGCTCATTTCCCTCTAAACCCTTCCTATTTATATACCCATCCAGATGCCTTTTAAATGTTGGAATTGTACCAGCTTCCACCACTTCCTCTGGCAGCTCATTCCATACAGACACCACCCTCTGCATGAAAAAATTGCCTCTTGGGTCCCTTTTAAATTTTTCCCCTCTCACCCAAACTTATGTCTTCTAGTTCTGGACTACCCGACCCCAGGGAAAAGACCTTGGCTAATCACCCTATCCATGCCCCTCATGATTTTATAAACCTCTATAAGGTCAGCCCTTAGCCTCCGACGCTCCAGGGAAAACAGCCCCAGCCTGTTCAGCCTCTCCCAATAGCTCAAATCCTCCAACCCTGGCAACATCCTTGTAAATCTTTTCTGAACCCTTTTAAATTTCACAACATCTTTCCGATAGGAAGGAGACCGGAATTGCATGCAATATTCCAACAGTGGCCTAACCAATGTCCTGTACGGCCGTAACATGACCTCCCAACTCCTGTACTCCATACTCTGACCAATAAAGGAAAGCATACCAAACGTCTTCTTCACTATTCTATCTATCTGCGACTCCACTTTCAAGGAGCTATGAATCTGCTCTCCAGGCTCTCTTTGTTCAGTAACACTCCCCAGGCCCTTATCATTAAGTATATTAGTCCTGCCCTGATTTACCTTTCCAAAATGCAACACCTCACATTTATCTAAATTAAACTCCTTCTGCCACTCCTTGGCTCATTAGCCCATCTGTTCAAGATCCTGTTGTACTCTGAGGTAACCTTCTTTGCTGTCCCCTACACCTCTAAGCTTTTGAGTGAACCCACCAAAAGTGACTGGCCCAGATGGAGTCCTTGGCCGTGCACTCAGATCCTGTACAGACCAACTGGCGGGAGTGTTCACTGACATCTTTAACTCTCCTTATATGATCTGAAGCCCCTTCTGTTTCAAGAAAACCACCATCATCTTGGTGCGAAACAAAAATCATGCAGTATGCTTCAATGACTACCGCCCATTGGCTCTGACTTCCATAATTATGAAATGCTTTGAGAAGTTAGTCATGGCTCACATCAACTCCAGCCTCACAGATTACCTTGATCCTTTGCAATTTGTCTGCAGGTGCAACAGGTCTACAGCCGATGCCATCTCCCTGGCCCTACACCTATCTGGATAACAAGTAGACCTACATCAGGCTCCCACTTATTGACAGTTCCACTTTCAACACCATAATTCCAAACAAACTTATCTCTAAACTCAGAGACCTAGGTCTCAGCTCCCCCCTCTGTAAGTGGATTCCTGACTTGCTGACCCATAGACCCAATCAGTGAGAATAGGCAACAACACCTCTTGCACCATAATGCTCCATACTGGTGCCCCACAAGGTTGTGTACTCAGCACCCTACAGTACTCCTTATACACTCACTACTGTGTGGCCAAATTCCACCCCGAATCCATTCCAATTTGCTGATGATACCACCATTGTAGGTCGGATGTCCAACAACGATGAGACAGAAAACAGCGAGTGAGTGCTTAGCGGCATGGTGTAAAGACAACAGTCTCTCCGTAAATGACAACAAAATGAAGAAGCTGGTCATTGACTTCAGGATGTGGAGTAGGGGGGGCACACCCCTGTCTACATCTGCCAGGAGAGCACACAAAAAAACACTTTTCACTGTATCTCAGTACATGTGACAACAACAAATCAATCAATCATTCATGTTAAGTGTTAAAATTGCTGAAATTCATAAAGTGCTACTTAACAGGTGTGTTAGCAAAGTTGATGTCTATGCATTAAAGGTACAATGATAACAGAGAAACAATGTTGCCCAAGAGACTGTTTCTGAAACTGGAGGAAGGTATACAATGGGGTTTCCCAGCAGTTGGTATTGGGAGCACTACTTTTCTTGATTTATATTAATCACTTCGACCTGGGAGTAAAAAGCATATTTCAAAATTTGCAGATGATGCAAAATGGGAAAGTACTAGGAATTGTCAGGAGAATTTTGATCAGCTTGAAGAGGAATTCAACATGCTGTTGGAATGTCAGGCACATGGCAGATGAAATGGAATTGGCTGAAAAACTGTGAAGTGATTAATTTTGGTAGGAAGAAAGAGGAGAATATATTTAAAATAAAGCTTGCAATTCTAAAGGGAGGTGGAGGAGCAGAGGGATTGGGGATATTTCTGTACAGATTATTGTGTCACATTGAGAATGTGGTTTAAATGGGATCCTGAGCTTTACTCTATATACAAAAGCACAGAGTAGAAAATATGAATAAAAATTAAGCTTTATACAACACAGGTTCGGCCTCACCTAGAGTTTGGTGTCCAGTTTTGGGGCTTCACTTTAGGAAGGATGTGAAGGTATTAGAGAGAGTGTGGAAATAAAATGGCGAGAATAGATGTGCGGTTGTGGGATTTTGTTACAGGGATTGAAGGAGAAATTGGAATTATTCTGATTAGTGAAGAGAAGGTCAAGAGTGATTTCACGGAAGTCTTCAAAATCTTGAAGGGTCTTGGACTGCTTCCTTTTGGAGAACCAATTGTTATGGACTAGACCCACCACTCAAAACATTCTTAAGCAGACAGCCCCAGACCATAACTTTGCAATTTGTTTTGGTAAGTGTACAGTGAAAGTTACCTAGAGTATTTTAGTGAGGTTGGCTACCAGGTTTAAAACAGACAAAACCTTTATTCACAAAATTACACAATGAAACGCAAAGAACACAATAAAGAAGTTTTACAGAACTCAGCCTGTCCAACCAGACTTAATTTATGCTGTTCCGAATATACACAACAGTCCCAATGAGCAAACTCCCTTTAAAAACCAGTGTAAATGGAACACATACTTACAGGTTGAAGTTGAAGGGCAGAAAGAGAGAGAGAGTTTCCACACACCTCCCTATTGAACTTCCAACCAGTTCAAGACTGAACTAAAAACTGCTCAGCTCTGCTAGATTCATTTTACAGGTAACTTCTAAAACACAACCACTTTGGCCTGAAGTCTCATCTGTTTACATTTAAACAAAAGGCCTCTCAAAATCCTTTTCATCTCTGTACCAAACCAGACTAATCGGAGCCCAGCCTGGTTTATTGTCCCTCTGAAAAAAATCAAAGACAGAGTATCTTTGAGCCAAGGAACAACTCTTAGTAAAAATAGGGACTACCTTTGTTGTGACACAATGAACATTGAGTTAATCTGATAGGTAAAAGAAACATCAATAGCTGGATGAAAATCATTTTGACGTATTGAGTGGTCAGAATATGGAATTCACTGCCTGACAACACGGTGAGGGTATTTTGAATTGTGACTTTCATGAGAGAATTGAATAAACTTCTGCAGAACAAAGGAATTGCAGGGCTTCAGTGAGAAAACAATGGAGTGCAAAGAGCAAGTATGAATATGATGGGTAGAATGGCGCTATTCTGTGTTGAGACCATTCTATGTACATTCTATTACTGTATGTGCAAGCAGGTAACTACATGATAAGGCTACTGGGGCATTGAAACCATCAAAGTCTCTTGTTAACGAATGAGACTTAAGCGTAGAGAAAACAAAAAATTCAGAAAGAAATGGGGAAATTAGCATAAAATTAGATATGGAAAAAGGAGTAAAGATTGGGAAAATGTGAAAGAATTGCAAGTGAGACAGACATAAACAGTAAGTTTCTTTTTCTAAATCTAATATGCCTTTAGGAACAGTAGACTACCTGTCACAGTGAGATGCTGCAGTTTCACAAATAATCTCCACAATGGAAACACTTGTCAGGATCATAAATCACCCCCTTACCCTGTGAACTACCTAACTCTTTGTGACGTGTTTAATTTGCATTGATGACTCAAGTCCAACAATTCCTGACACTCTTTGATAGTGAATTCCTGTGATTAACAATGAAAACAGTGAAATGAAATAAATCATCCACCAATTCATTGTGATCAGTAACTCATGGTGGTTCTCTTCTTTGCCACAATTTATTGATTTTTCTTTTTGCATTAATAACTGGGCCCAGTGAGCTTGCTCTTGATTACCAAACAATTTGACTATTCCAAAATGCTCCTGGCTCATGCCCTACATTCTATCTTCCGTAATTTTGAACATGATTTGGAGGAGCCAGTGTATGTTTGGGCTGTACAAAGTTAAAAAGCACACAACACCAGGTTATAGTCCAACAGGTTTATTTGTAAGGACTAGCTTTTGGAGCGTTGCTCCTTCATCAGGTGTGCTTCCAAATAAACCTGTTGGACTATAACCTGGTGTTGTGTGATTTTTAACATAATCTTGAAATCCGCTGCTCACATTAACGCACAGCATGTCTCATTCTGCTATCAGCCCTGTGCTCACTGACCTATTTCAAGTTCTACTCAAATGAGATCCAGATTTTAAAATTATCACCTTGATTCTCAAATCTTTCCTTGGCTTTGCCCCTCCTTGTCTCTGTCATCTACAAATGCTCAACAACCCTCCTCTAATTTTGTGCATTTTCAATTATAATTTCCCTACCATGTCCTCAATTGCCTAAGCTCAGCTCTGCAATTCCCTCTCAATACCTTGTACTCACTTTCCTCCTTCAAGACATTTTTTAAAAATCTACTTCTTTGACAAAGCTTGTCATCATCTGACCTAGTCTCCTCAGTAACTCACTGTCAGTCCTAGTTATATAATATTACAGAAAAGTACAGTGGAATGTTCCATTCTATTCAGGTGCTTTATAAATACGATGTATTGTTTTTATAAAGAGGTTGAATCTCTAGTCAAGAGGAAAAAGAATGCTTACGTTAGGATGAGACGTGAAGGCTCAGTTAGGGTGCTTGAGAGTTACAAGTTAGACAAGAAAGACCTAAATAGAGAGCTAAGAAAGGCAGAAAGGGACATGAGAAGTCATTGGCAGATAGGATCAAGGAAAACCCTAAAACTTTCTCGAGGAATATCAGGAATAAAAGAATGACTACAGAAAGATTAGGGCCAATCAAGGCTAGTAATTGGAAGTTGTGCGTGGAGTCCGAGGAGATAGGGAAAGCGCTAAATGTATACTTTTTGTCAGTGTTCACACTGGAAAAGACAACGTTGTCGAGGAGAATACTGAGATACAGGGTGCTAGACTAGACAGGATTGAGGTTCACAAGGAGGAGGTGTTAGCAATTCTGGAAAGTTTGAAAATAGATAGGTCCTGTGGGCTGGATGTGATTTAACCTAGGATTTTTTGGGAAGCCAGGGCAGAGACTGCAGAGCCTTTGGCTTTATCTTTATGTCGTCATTGTCTACAGGAATAGTGCCAGAAGACTGGAGGATAGCAAATGTTGTCCCCTTGTTCAAGAAAGCGAGTAGAGACAACCCTGGTAATTATAGACCAGTGAACCTTACTTTGGTTGTAGGTAAAGTGTGGTAAAAGGTTATAAGAGATAGGATTTATAATCATCTAGAGAGGAATAAGTTGATTAGGGATATTCACACGGTTTCGTAAAGGGTAGGTTGTGCCCCACAATCCTTATTGAGTCCTTTGAGATGGTGACCAAACAGGTGGATGACGGTAAAGCGGTTGATGTGGTGTATGTGGATTTCAGCAAGACATTTGATAAGGTTCCCCACGGTAGACTATTGCACAAAATACGGAGGCATGGGATTGCGGGTGATTTTCTGGTTTGGATTAAAAATTGACTAGCTGAAAAAAGAGAGAGGGTGGTGGTTGATGGGAAACATTCATCCTGGAGTTCAGTTATTAGTGGTGTACCATAACGATCTGCTTTGGGGCCACTGATGTTTGTCATTTTTATAAATGTCCTAGATGAGGGCATGGAAGGATGAGTTAGCAAATCTGCGGATGACATGAAGATTAGTGGAGTTGTTTACAGTGCTGAAGGATGTTACATGTTACAGAGGGACATGGATAAGCTGTAGAACTGAGCTTAGAGGTGGCAAATGGAGTTTAATGTGGATAAGTGTGAGGTGATTCACTTTGGAAGGAGTAACAGGAATGCAGACTACTGGGCTAATGGTAAGATTCTTAGTAGTGTGGATGAGCAGAGCGATCTTGGTATCCATGTGCATAGATCCCTGAAAGTTACTATCCAGGTTGCTAGGACTAGTAAGAATGTATATAGTGTGTCAGCTTTTATTGGTAAAGGGATTAAGTTTCAGAGCCACATGGTAATGATGCAGGTGTACAAAACTCTGGTGCAGCCGTACTTGGAATATTGCGTACAGTTCTGGTCACCGCATTATAGGAAGCATGTGGAAGCTTTAGAAAGGGTTCAGAGGAGATTTGCTGAGATGTTGCTTGGTATGGATGGAACGTCTTATTTGGCAAGGCTGAGGGACTTGAGGCTGTTTTCGTTAGAGAGAAGAAGGTTGAGAGGTAACTTGAGTCATATAAGATAATCAGAGGGTTAGATCGGGTGGACAGTGAGAGCCTTTTTCCAAGGATGATGGTAGCTAGCATGAGGGACATAGTTTTAAATTGAGGGGTGATAGATATAGGACAGATATCAGAGGTAGTTTCTTTACTCAGAGAGTAGTAGGAGTGTGGAACACACTGCCTGCAACAGTAGTATACTCATCACCTTTAAGGGCATTTAAATGGTCATTGGGTAAATATATGGATGAAAATAGTATAGTGTCGGTTAGATGGGCTTCACATTGGTTCCACAGATTGGTGTAATATCAAGGACCGAACAGTCTGTACTGTACTATTATGTTCTATGTTCTATGTTGTTGTGGTTACAGTTTCCTACCACATTCTAAACCCATTTCTAAATTTACAAGGCATGCTTACCTCCAGCATCTGTCCGGGTCTCCAAGTGAGATGGACAAGCAGGCATTCTTACCAACGGGAGGACCTATTCTTAATGCTGCGCACTATTGCCAGTGGCCCTATAAGAGGTGGGTAGCAAGCTGGGTAGTCACTGTAATCATTAATGACCTGGCCCACCTGTACATCTGCCATTTTCCAATAGGCTCGGCCATTGGGACAAGATTCAATGGGAAAAAAAACAGAAATTCAGGGTCAATACTCAATTAAACAAGTATTTAGAAAAGAAGCGTGGAATTTTATATAAAGAGAATTCTTTAAAACAACATACTTTTTTTATAAAGCATCTTAAGTTCTTTAAATTTTATTTTATACAAATTTGTCATACTACACCCATTTGTCATTTAATTGCTGATACTTAGTTTAGATATAGGTAAATATTTAAAATTGTCATGCTACAGTCAAGGAAGAAGTAATGATATGAAGGAACACATTGATTATTGCACTTTCAATGCAAGATAACAATGGATTCTAGGGAATGCAGATTAATATTTCTACCACCAATAGGGTAAGTAGATTAAAATACCTAAAAAGTAAACTCCTGAATAATTGCAAGTCTCACATTAAGTGGTTTGATACGTTAAGTTTGTGCAGCTGCTCTATCTAGGTAATTGCTTCATGCGGATATGTTCAGGGACAGTTTGATTGCTGTTCCCACTGTCACAATGTCTCACCTTTTCATTCCCATCCACAGTAATGTTCAGAATTGCCAAGACATACATTTCACCAATCAATTCTTCCAAAGGTACAAGAAAATGAGAAACAGTTGAGAAACAAAAATACGTTTGCTGCTTAGCCTTGTTGCAAATCAACAATAGCATTTTGCAAATATTCACCAGACATTGCAGTTGTCATTCTCCTTGCAGAGTCTACTTCATATGTTTTTTTTTGCTTTTGTGTATACAAACTCATTTCATTCCATGCAGCTTAGCTATTACTAACAAAAGAGAAATGATTAATGATATTGTGCTTAGCCTGGCACACTGTTAGATTTATCAGGCAGGAGCTCGGGGCTTTAATTATCTTTACACTTGTCACATTTATCTAGCAGGAATACTTCCACATCCAAAAAATGCCACATAGAATCATTACAATGCAGAAAGAGGCCATTTGGCCCATTGAGTCTGTGCTAACACTGTGCTAAAGCATCTGACCCAGACCTTACCTTATCCCCATAACCCTGCCTTCATCCACCTGGACACTACGGGGCAATTTAGCGTGACCAATCCACTTAAACTGCACATCTTTGGACTGTGGGAGGAAAGCAGAGCACCTGGAGGAAACCATGCAGACACAGGGGGAACTTGCAAACTCCACATAGAAAGTCTCCCAAAGCTGGATTCAAACCTGGGTCCCTGACACTGTGAGACAACAGTGCTAACCACTGAGCCACCATGCCAGCCATGTCCATTCATAAGATGTATCACTACAGAACCAGCATTTGTAACCCAAACCTAATCTCCCTTGAGAAGTATTTGTGCACTGTCTTCTTGTATTGCTGCAGTCAATATAGTGTCGGTACATCACAATACTGATGCAGGCAGGAGGAGGATCCCACACTTTTGAACCAACAGCAGTGAACAAACAGTGATGTATTTCTGAGGCAGGATGGTACATAAAGGGAAATTAATAAAGTGATTCAAGTACTAACCTCCTTCAACAGCTAGACTGTTATTCTCCACACTTAAACTAAGAGCTAAGCTGCTTGGGAATATTACCAGGAAACTTTTCTTCACACGGTTTAGGGAAAACTGGAACTCTCTCAGGTTACAGGCCCGTTGAAAATGTCAAAACTGAAGACGATGGATTTGTGTTCGGGAAGGGAATTAAGGGTTTCAGTACCAAGACAGGCCAGTGAAGTTAATATTTAGAACACCCACTAACTAATTGAGAAGGGAAGTGGGTTAGAGTTACTATATAATCTCCTGTTAATGAGATTAATTCTAAAGGGAATGTGGGAGCAGAGGGATCTGGGTTGTATGTGCACAGATCACTGAGAGTGGCAGGAAAAGTGAAGAGATCACATTTTTTATTGCACTGTGCAAAGCAAGAAGTAAACTAAAAATCAGCAATTAAATGACAAATGGGTAAGAGAAATTTGTATGAAATAAAATTTAAAGAACTCAAGGTGCTTTACACACATTAAAACCATTCCATTTGTTTTGTAATGTGATTATGGTGATGAAGTATTTTGGAATTTCCACAGTTTAATTTTTATTGGAAGGAAGGTAATGAGTACATTGAGAATCATCAGATCATACAGTACAGAAGAGGCCCTTCTGTCAATCGAGTGTACCATCAAAGCTACACCAGTCCCCACTTTGCAGTATTGGCCTCTTAGCCTTCAATGTTATGACATTTCAAGATGCAAAAATAAAAGGTAAAGATAATAGATTAAGATAAATTTATGATGGGCTGCACCATGCTTAAAAAATCAATTTCACTTTAGCCCTGATTTTATATTCAATGAGGCCAATGGGATTCAGGCAAAATGTAAAGCAAGTGCCCAGTTTGACCATGTCAGTCTGCCAATCAGCAGACCCCTATGTAAAGACCATATTATGAAATTAAACGATTTAAAAATAATTACAGCAGATGAGGATTTGAAACTTTTCACAATGGTGGAGAATGATCTTTGTGAAACATATAAGATCCTGAAGACACTTTACAGAGTGAATGTGGGAAAGACTAGAACAAGGGAACACAGTTTAGAAATAAGAGATCTCCCATTTAAGAGAGGGATACAAAGAAAGAGCCTCAGAAGAATTTAAGAGCAGGAGTAGGCCATTCGGTCCCTCTGCTCTATCATTAGTAAGATCATAGTTGAACTGTTCTAGGTCTCAACTTCTCTTCCAGTCCGAATCCCCATACTCCCTGATGTTTCAAAAATCTATCTACCGCCACTTTAAATAATTTCACTGACCTAGCCTCCACAATTTTCTTGTGGAAAATTCCAGACATTCACTACTTTCTGGGAGAAGAGATTCATGTGCATCTCAATTTTAAATAGGTGACCCTTTGTTCTGTAACTATGTTCACTCGTTTGAGATTCCCCCATGAGCGGAAACATCTTCTCAATATCTACCCTGTCCTGGTCCCTCAGAATCCTGTTTGCTTTAATGAGATCACCCCCTCAGTTTGCTAAACTCTAATGAATCAAGGCCTAACCTGTTTAGCCATTATTAATATGTCAACACCTTCATCTGAGCAATCAGTCCTGTACATCTATGTTTAAGTGCCTCCAAAGCAAGTACATCCATTGTCTAAATTCAGAGATCAAAACTGTAGCTGTGGTCTACCACACCCTGTATAGTTGTAACAAGACTTCCCTTGTGTAAACTTCAACCTCCCAACAATAAAATTCTATTTGCCTTCTTAGATATTTGCTGAATCTATATGTTAACTTTTTTGTGATTTATGCAAAGAATACCCAGATCCTTCTGTGCTGTATATTTTTTTAGAATATCCTTCTGGTATAAATTAATCTGCCATTTGATTCTTCCAACCAAAGTGCATGACCTTGCACATTTCTATACTGAACTCCATCTGCCAAATTTCTGCCCATTCACAATCTATCTATATCCCCTTTGCCAATCTTTTACATCCTCAACATAGAATATTCGTCCACTTATTTTTGTAACATCAAAAAACTTTTTTTGGTTGCATTCAGCTTTTCTAAATGTCCTGCTAGTACTTCCTCAGTAATGGAATCTAGCATTTCCCAATGACAAATTTAGATAAATTGGCCTACAGTTTCCTGTTTTCTATCTCGTTCCCTCTTAAACACAGGTGTTATTTTAGCAGTTTTCCAATCCACTAGAGCCCTCCTGGAATCCAGTGAGTTCTGAAGTATTTCAACCAACACATCCACTATTTCTGCAGCCATTTCTTTTAAAACTTCCTATTAATTTTACATCGTTAGTGAATCTAAAATAGCCTGCTCCCAGGTCAAATTCCGAGGAGAGACGATCACCAACAATCTATCCTAGTCTACCCAGTTGACGCTATGGTCAAGAAAGCACAACAACACCTTTACTTCGTCAGGAGGTGAAGGAAATTCAGCACATCCATAAAACCTCATAATAATTTTCATAGATACACCATAGAAAGCACTTTATCCAGATGCACCATGGCTTGCAATGGTAACTGCCCTGCCCATGACCATAAGAAACTACAGAGTTGTGAACACAGCCCAGGCCTTTACGCAAACTAGCCTTCCATCCATTGACTCCATTTATACGACTTGCTGCTTTGGAAAGGCAGCCAACATAATCAAAGACCCTTTCCACATCGATTATAATCTGTTCCAACCTCTTCCTTCAGGCAGAAGATACAAAAGTTTAAAAACACATACCAATAGGTTCAAGCACAATGTATTCCCTGCTGTTATTTGCCTTCTGAATGAACCTGTCAAATCTTAAATTTAATGGTGATTTTGTTCTTTGTGCACCTTCTCTGCAGCTGTAACATTATATTCTTCGCTCTTAGTCTGGTAATGATCTGCCTGTACTGCCCATAAAACAAAACTTTTCACTGTACCCAGATACATAGAGTCATAGAGATGTACAGCACCCTTCAGTCCAACCTGTCCATGCCGACCAGATATCTAATCTATCCATGCTGACCCAATCTAGTCCCACTTACCAGCATCTGACCCATATGACCCTTCCTATTTATATACCCTTCCAGATGCCTTTTAAATGTTGCAATTGTACCAGCCTCCACCACATCCTCTGACATGTGACAATAATAACTCAAATCAAATCAAATCAAATCAAAAAGGTAGGTTCTGGAACCTAGTGATCCAAGAAACACTGCCTGATGCATTTTACAAAGCAATCTTCCATGTTATCCTTACCCATCTGATTTGTCCAATCAATATGCAGATTAAAAGCATTCATGACAATTGTAATGCCCATCTGATATGTCTCCATTATTTGCTGATTTATACTTTGGCCTGCTGTGAGATAACATTTCGGGGCCCATAGATAGCTCCTTTATTTTAAGCTTTGCTCCCTTCACCAAATTGGTTTCACCTCAGCACTGCAACTGGATGTCTGACCACACGCTGCTGGCCTCCCTCTTCCTCCTCATTCACACTGCCCCTCGGGCTCAGCAAACGCAGGTAAGCGCCAAGAAGACAAAAACGTCTTTAGAGTCCAATGACTCCAGGCTCCAGCTGGTTATGAAACGTGGCAAATATGCGCTACACTACCAACAGACTTTACAAATAATACATCAAGGCAAAGCCAGGATGTTCATGCCAGGAGAAAGAAAGGGTTGCCGATGCTGGAGATCAGAGTCGAAAAGTGTGATGCTGGAAAAGCACAGCCAGTCAGGCAGCATCTGAAGAGCAGGAGAATCGATGTTTCAGGCATAAGTCCTTCATCAAAAGTGAAGGTTATTCATGCCAACTACCATCCAACCTTGAGGAAGTCGGAGATTGAGCACTATGCCATTTTAGCCAAGACTGGGGTGCACCATCACCTTGGCAACAACATTGAACCAGGTACAGCTTGTGGTAAATACTCCCAAGTCTGCACATTGGCTATCATTGATCCTGGTGTTCTGACATCATAAGCATCACACCAGACAAATCAGCAAGAAATAAATTCAATTGCAACTCTGAGATGTTTTACAAATAAAGTTAGTCTGTTAACAAAAACAATAACAGCGACAATTCCTACCCGTGATATCTTTCACTTTCTATTCATTATTACCACGGAAATGTAGTCTACATTACAATCCATTGCACCTGCATTGTTACACACCACCACATTATTCCCATCCTTTATTAACAAAGCTACCCCACCTGCTTTCTTTTTGCAATTCTTCCAGAGAGATGAATATTCTAGAATATTGAGTTCCCACCTTGCAACCACTTCTTCACAGTACCTATTGTCACATTAATTTACTCCTTTTTGACCACTCATTTCATCCATCTTCTGAGTTCTTTGGAAGGGTCACTGGATCTGTTAACTCTGATTTGTCTCCATGAATGCTGCCAAACTTGCTGAGCTTTTCTAGCAATTTCTGTTTTTGTATCTCATCCATCTTGTTACAAATGTTGATCATTCAGATTAAAAAGCCTCAAGCTTTGACTTCTTTACTATCATTGTTTGTCTGTTTCTAATCCCTCCTGCTCTCTTTTACTTATGTTTTCTATCCCTTCCTTTGATTATCAAGGATTTTTGGTGCTTTGATATAACTCTGTAGTGACCAGGCCTTGCTGCAGCTAGGTCTCTAAATTGCCAATCTCCCATAGATTCAAGCTTGCTTGTTGCCCCTTTATAGATTCTGTTCTCTTGGGCACAGGAGTCTGTTCATCGTGGGTGTCTTACTGAAGTCTAATGCTCTGACTCCCTTGAATCTCTAGCTTGCTCTTAAAATAATTCTCTCTCACTCTTATCAATACTATAAAACACTGGATTTACACTACAATACACATTATACTGAATACAACTCACTAGCATAGTTTTTTCATCTGCTCCCCTTAAGCTCTCGATTAGTTGTGTCTGTCAGCTCTGCTGGTATCAAAGTGGCATCAATATTTATATCAATGTCATTAGCATATAAATATCCCTTTATAGTACAGTTCCTCTGTAGAATTCTCTTCCCCAGAGATCAGTGGTTGTTGAATATTTCTAAGGCCGATATGAATGGATTTTTGATTGACATGAGACTAAACTGGAAAGTCGAGATGGGGCCACCGTCAAATCAGCCACAATGTGTCAATTGATGGAGAAAGGTCAAGAGTTGAATGGTCTACTCTTGCTTCTAATTTATCTGTTAAGAAAAAAACAAATTTGCATTCGTATTTGCAGGGTCACTTTGTGTGGAACCGCAGGAGATGGGTGAGATACTAAACGAGTATTTTGCATCAGTGTTTATTGTGAAGAATTACATGGAAGATATAGAATGTGGGGAAATAGATGGTGACATGTTGAAAAATGTCCATATTACAGAGGAGGAAGTGCTGGATTTCTTGAAATGCATAAAAGTGGATAAATCCACCAGACCTGATCAGGTGTACCCTAGAACTCTTTGGGAAGCTAGAGAAGTGATTGCTGGGCCCCTTATTGAGATATGTGTATCATGGATAGTCATAGATGAGGTGCCAGAAGACTGGAGGTTGGCAAACGTAGTGTCACTATTTAAGAAAGGTGGTAAGGACAAGCCAGGGAACTATAAACTGGTGAGCCTGACGTCGGTGGTGGGCACGTTGTTGGAGGGAATCCTGAGGGACAGGATGTACATGCATTTCGAAAGGCAAGGACTGATTCAGGATAGTCAACATGGCTTTGTGCGTGGAAAATCATGTCTCACAAACTTGATTGAGTTTTTTGAAGAAGTAACAAAGAGGATTGATGAGGGCAGAGCAGTAGATGTGATCTATATGGACTTTAGTAAGGCATTCCACAAGGTTCCCCATGGGAGACTAGTTAGCATGATTAGATCTCATGGAATACAGGGAGATCTAGCCATTTGGATACAGAACTGGCTCAAAGGTAAAAGACGGGCTGGTGGTGGAGAGTTGTTTGTCAGACTGGGGGCCTGTGACCAGTGGAGAGCTACAAAATTGATGCTGGGTCCACTACTTTTCGTCATTTATACAAATGATTTGGATATGAGTATAAGAGGTATAGTTAGTAAGTTTGCAGATGACATCAAAATTGGAGGTGTAGTGGACAGCGAAGAAGGTTACCTCAGATTACAAAGGGATCTTGATCAGATGAGCCAGTGGGCTGAAGAGCAGCAGATGGAATTTAATTCAGATAATTGTAAGGTACTGCATTTTGGGAAAGCAAATCTTAGCAGTGCATATACATTTAATGATAAGGTCCTAGGGTGTGTTGCTGAACAAAGAGACATTGGACTGCAGATTCATAGCTCCTTGAAAATAGAGTTGCAGATAGATAGGATAGTGAAGGCGGCATTTGGTATGCTTTCCTTTATTGGTGAGAATAGTACAGGAGTTGGGAGGTCATATTGTGGCTGTACAGGTCATTGGTTAGGCCACTTTTGGAACATTGCATGCAATTCTGGTCTCCTTCCTATCGGAAGGATGTTGTGAAACTTCAAAGGATTCAGAAAAGATTTACAAGAATGTTACCAGGGTTGGAGGATTTGAGCTATAGGGAAAGGCTGAATAGGCTGGGGTGTTTTCCCTGGAGTGTTGGAGGCTGAGGGGTGACCTTATGGACATTTGTAAAATTATGAGGGGCATGGATAGAATAAATAGACAAAGTCTTTTCCCTGGGGTGGGGGTGCCCAGAACTCGAGGGCATAGGTTTAGGGTGAGAGAAGAAAGATATAAAGGGGCAACGTTTTCTCACAGAGGGTGGTACGTGTATGGAATGAGCTGCCAGAGGAAGTGGTAGAGGCTGGTACAATTGCAACATTTAAAGGGCATCTGGATGGGTATATGAATATGAAGGGTTTGGAGGGATATGGCTGGGTGCTGGCAGGTGAGACTAGATTGGGTTGGGATATCTGGTCGGCATGGATGAGTTGGATCGAAGGGTCTGTTTCCATGCTGTACATCTCAATGACTCTATGACTTTATAACATGCTGATGCAGTTTATAATGAAAGACAGAAAGCTCCCACAAGCTATGATGGGATGAAGAACAAGAAAATTGGTGTCAGTGAGGTGTCAGAGACAGCCAGGGTGTTAGGCTGTGTATTCCCCTTACCATATGTACTATCAGAGTCAGAGACAGAGAGAGAGGTCAAGTTAGTTTTTGGTTGACAAGCCAAGGTAGCCCATGGAGAGCAGTTTTCTCAAAAAGTGGTTTAATTAGCCAGTGAACATGTTGTCAGCTCAGGGTGAGCTTATATTTGAAAGGCTGAGACATGCCAGTCCAAAGAAACAGCAAATCTGCTGCACAATAGCTCATAACCTGTGCTGTAATCACAGTTGCTGGCTCTTTAAACTGCAGACAATTGGTGAAAGATTCTTACACATTCTAATCCTCTGGAGTGAATGTTCCAACATTTGTCAATTAATTATGAAACGTCAAGGTGTATCCTTCGCAGTAACATCTCCAAGGAAAACTGGGGAAAGGTTGAACCTTAATCTAGTCGAAACCACTTTGTAGGGATTTGGCGTAACCCTGAGCTTTAAGCGGCTGTGTTGAATAATGGAAAGATTGCTTTCAGATTCAACCAATCCAAGGCTTTGAATACCCAAAGAGACCCAAGCTTGAAGTGAACAGACTGAGTTAAATCACGCCCAGCATGTTAAAACAAACTCTAAATTATTACTTTGATGCAAGTGAAGAGTAATGATTCTTTTGCAAGTTGATTATATTCTGCCTCCAAGTAGTATTGTAAGATTTAAACAATGTTGTGTTAGCAGAAATTTGATGAAGTACAGAGTTTAATAAGCTTGTGCTTTTGCTGAAAGTGTTGAGTCATCGGCTGTATTTTATAGAGTGTGAGGCCTACACAGTTCGCCTGTCCCAACGGCTCCTCTTTCCATGGCGAGCCAGCAGTCAGAAAGAAGCACACCCCGCAGCACACTGGGGAGAGAGGGGGTGCCAAACTGATGGAGAATGGGACTGCCAATGCTCAGAAGGATGACGTCCTACCCTTGCAGACAGTCAACCATTCACCTCCACTAGATCCAACAACATCAGGGCTCAGCTGGGGCATGGGAAGGAGCAACAAGTGAATCCACAAGCTGAGGGAGGATTATGGGAGTTGGTGAGGAAGAGGAGGGGCATTGACATCCTGGGTGTGACCCCATTCAGGGAACCCTCCCTATGCCTCACCCCATTGCAAATGAGGTCCTCCATTCCCTTTTCTACCTTTTCTCATCTTGGCCACGTACTAAAAGAATGGCCTGTCCAATCCCACCCACCTGCCTATACCAACAGTATTATGTGCAGGGTATATTATCCTGGCCAAGTTTTTTTTTTACTCATTCATGTGATGTGGTTGCCACTGGCTAGGCCAACATTTATTGCCCATCATTAATTGCCCAGAATGCTGTTTAAGAGTCAACCACATTACTGTGTGTCTGGAGTCACATGTAGGTCAGAGTGGGTAAGGATGGCAGTTTCCTTCCCTGAAGGACATTAGTGAATCAGATGAGCTTTTCAAACAATTGGCAATGGACTGATGGTCATCGTTAGACATCATTTTATTCTGTAGAATTCAAATTCTGCCCTGTGCCACAGCAAGCATCGAACCGAGATCCCCAGGACATTATTAGGGTCGCTGAATTAACAGTCCAGCAATAATATCACTAGGCCATCACCTTGCCTCATGCCTTAAGAAGGCATATGAGACACTTTCCTTTAGAATAGAATCCCCACAGTGTGGAAATAAGCCCTTTGGCCCCAAGAGAATCCACCCAGACCCATTCCCCTACATCTCCCCTGACTAATGCCCCTAACTTACACATCCCTGGACACTTTGGGACAATTTAGCTTTGCCAATTCACCCAACCTGCACATCTTTGGACTGTGGGAGGAAACTGGAGCACACCCACGCAGATGCAGGGCGAATGTGCAAACTCCACACAGACAGGCGCCCAAGGCTGGAATTGAACCCAGGTTCCTGGTGCTGTGAGGCTACAGTGCCACTTTATTTGGCAAGGATTAGAGTTTGAAATCAGGGACATTACTCTGGAAGTGTATAAAGTGCTGGCTCGGTCCCAGCTAGCGTACTGTGTGCAGTTCTGGAATCCACATTATAGGAGGGATGTGATTGCACTGGAGAAGGAGGAGGAATGGTTGACCACAATGTTGCTTGAGCTGGAAAGTTTTAGTTATGAAGAGACTGGGGTCATTTTTCTTGGAGCACAGGAGACAGAAGGAGGTCCAATTGAGATCATCGAATCCCTACAGTGTGGAAGCAAACCCTCTGGCCCAACAAGTCCACACCGATCCTCCGAAGAGTAACCCACCCAGACCCATTCCCCTATTACTTGACATTTACCCCAAACTAATGCACCTAATTTACACATCCCTAAACACTGTGGGAAATTTTAGCATGGCCAATTCACCTAACCTGAATGTGGGATCATTGGATGTGGGAGGAAGTCAGAGCACCCAGAGGAAACCCATGCAGACACAATGAGAATGTGCAAATTCCACACAGACAGTCATTTGAGGCTGGAATCGAACCTGAGTCCCTGGTGCTCTGAGGCAGCAATGCTAACCACTGAACCACCAGGCGACCCAAATGATGTATGTAACTATGAGGGGCATAGATAGGGTTAGACAGGAAGAAAACTTTCCCTCGCTGAAGGAATCAATGATAGGTTGGGGGCGTAGATTTAAGGTAAGAGGAATCAGTTCTTCACTCAGAGGGTGCTGGAAATCTGGAACTCACTGTCTGTAAGGGTGGTATAGGCAGAGATTCTGGTAACACTTAACAAGTGTTTCTATGTGCATACAAAGATCATGAGCTGGTGCCATAAAGCTGGTCCTTTTTTTCTCTAAAAAGCTGATACTTTTCTCAAGGATACTGTGTCCTTGGTTTTTTTTAAGAGGGGTCATAAAACCCTCCTGGCTCTGAGGTGGCTAGTTTGGTACAGAGATGAAAAGGATTTTGAGAGACCCTTTGTTTATATGTAAACAGGTGAGACTTCAGGCCAAAGTGGTCATGTTTTAGAAGTGACCTGTATCATGGAAAGGACAGTGGTCAACTCTCTAGCTGAGCAGTTCCGTCCAGAACTAGTTAAGGAGTTCAACAGTGAGCTGTGTGGAGACAGGTTGCTAAACTCTCTCTCCTTGTGCCCTTCTAGCTTCAACCTATAAGCATTTGTTTCATTTTTACTGTGTTTCAGGGGGTTTGCTTATTATGACTGTTGTGTATATTCAGAACAGCATAATTAAGTCCAGTTTGAATAGATTGAGTTCTGTAGGGGTTCTTTATTCTGTTCGTTATGTTTGATTGTGCAATTTTGCGATTAAATTTTTGTCTGTTTTAAAAGCTGGTAGTCACCAAAACAAATTGCAAAGTTATGGAGTGGGCTGCCTGCTTAACAATGTTTTGAGTGGCCTGGTCTAGTCTATATCAGTGGTAACAGGGATTCGAATAGTTAGGTGCTTGTTTTGATTAGCAAGGGCTTTTTTCTATACATTGGACCTCTGTGACTCTAACAAACTTGCTCACAAGTCTAACAGATATTTCATGATGTTTAAATGTAATGGGTGGCCTACTACCTCCAAGAAACCCAAAGCAGACTCAGCAAAGAAATGGATCAAGAGTCAAATGTATTGTACTGCAGCAAAAATGGAACATTGTGATAATGTCACTGATCTAGCAGTCCAGAACCAGGCAAATGAGCTAAGGAACAAATACTGAAATTGTTGGAGAAACTCAGCAGGTCTGTGGAGAGAAAACAGAATTCATGTTTCAAGTCCATTAACTCTTTTTCAGAACCCAGAAGCGACAATGGTCATTAGACCAAAAACATTAACTTTGCTTTCTCTCCATAGATGCTGAGCATCTCCAGCAACTTCTGCTTTAGTTTCAGATCTTCATCATCCACAGTTCTTTGTTTTTTTTAATGTTCTAAGGACATGGGTTTGAATCCCACCGTGCAGATGATCAAATATGGATTCAATAAACGTCTGCAGCAACTATGTTACCATCTTAGTGGTGTCAAACAACACTGTTGATTGTCATAAAAATCTTCTGGCTTACTAATGTCTCTCAGGGAAGGAAGTCTTACTGGGTCTAGATTAAATTAGATTACTTACAGTGTGGAAACAGGCCCTTTGGCCCAACAAGTCCACACCGACCCGCAACCCTCCCAGACCCATTCCCCTAACACTACGGGCAATTTAGCATGGCCAATTCACCTAACCTGCACATTTTTGGATTGTGGGAGGAAACCGGAGCACACCCACGCAGACAAGGGGAGAATGTGCAAACTCCACACAGACAGTCGCCTGAGGCAGGAATTGAACCCGGGTCTCTGGCACTGTGAGGCAGCAGTGCTAACCACTGTGCCACCGTGCCACCCGTATAGATTCCCTACAGTGTGGAAACAGGCCTTTCGGCCCAACAAGTCCACACTGACCCTCCGAAGAGCAAACCACCCAGACCCATTCCCCTATATTTACCCCTGACTAATGCACCGATATGCCACTCTAGCACAAAAGAGTCTTAATTGTTCCCTAGGCAATTAGGGATTTGCCAAAAATGCTGGCCTAAATCAACAATGCCCATATCCCATGAAGGAATTAAAACAAAAGAAATCTGTCATTCGGCACATAGAGATTTCTAAAAATGACAGGGAGCAGCTAAACAGCTTCAGCCTTTAGTCACGAGAGTAGGGTGATTTTATTGAAGCATATAAGATTCTGAGGGGAGCTAGACAGCGTAGATGTTGAGAAGATGATTCCACCAGCGGGGAATCTCAAACTAGGGAACATAGGTACAGAATAAGGGAACACTCATTTAAAACTGAGATGTGAAGGAATTCCTTCTCCTGGTGGGTGGTCAATATCTCTAATTTGCTACCCCAGAGGCTACATCACTGAAGGTATTTAAGAGGAGGTGGGTAGATGTTTGAAAATGAGTTGAGGGGTATGAGGAGCTGGTTCAAAAGTGGAATGGAGGCTGGGAAAGGGTGTGCAGATCAGCCATGGTTTCATTAAGTGCCAGAGGTAGGACTTACGGAACAGATGTTCCACTCCTGCTCCTATTTCTTTTGTTCCTAGAATTTGGTGATCTTCCAGCCACATCTAGAATAATCATACCCAAAACCAGAACCTCTACAGAAGATCTGGGGCAGCACAGTGGCTTAGTGGTTCGCACTGCTGCCTCACAGCACCAGGGTCCCTGGTTCGATTCCAACGTTGGATGACTGTGTGGAGTTTGCACATTCTCCCCGTGTCTGCGTGGGTTTCCTCCGGGTGCTCCGGTTTCCTCCCACAGTCCAAAGATGTGCAGGTCAGGTGAATTAGCCATGCTAAATTGTCCATAGTGTTAGCTGCATTAGTCAGAGGGAAATGGGTCTGGGTGGGTTACTCTTCGGAGGATTGGTGTGGACTTGTTGGGCTGAAGGGTCTGTTTCCACGCTGAAGGGAATCTAATCTAACACAGAGCTTATAGTTCTCCATTCCAATGATAAGCTGTGTACCAGACTGGTATCTACAAAACTTTGAGAAAATGGTAATTGATATTCAGTACATGTCCAATTATGGGAACACACAGACAAAAAATAAGATTATAAAAATGAAGTATCACCAGGGTGATCAGGTATTATGTGGGAACCAATTTAATTGCAGTCAACCAAGAGTGACAAATTAAAATGTTGGGAATTATTGAAGGTTTCAAGTTATGAGAAAGGTGGAAAATTGAAGAGTTACAATAATCATTTGCATAGTCATGGTGTCATAGAGATGTACAGCACGGAAACAGATCCCTTGGTCCAACCCGTCCATGCCAACCAGATATCCCATCCCCCAATCTAGTCCCACCTGCCAGCACCCAGCCCATATCTTTCCAAACCCTTCTTATTCATATACTAATCCAGATGCCTTTTAAATGTTGCAATTGTACTAGACTCCACCACTTCCTCTGGCAGCTCATTCCACACACGCTCCACCTTCTGCATGAAAAAGTTGCCCCTTAGGTCTCTTTTATATCGTTCACCTCTCACTCTAAACCTATGCCCTCTAGTTCTGGACTCCACCACCCCAGAGTAAAGACCTTGTCTATTTACCCTATCTATGCCCCTCATGATTTTACAAATGTCCATAAGGTCACCCCTCAGCTTCTGACGCTCCAGGGAAAACAGCCCCAGCCTGTTCTACCTCTCGCAATAGCTCAAATCCTCCAACCCTGTAACATCCTTGTAGATCTTTTCTGAACCCTTTCAAGTTTCACAACATCCTTCCAATAGAAAGGAGACCAGAATTGCACACAATATTCCAAAAGTGGCCGAACCAATGTCCTGTACAGCCGCAACATGACCTCAATAGTGTGAGTTCTGTTTGCTGTAAGCAAGGGATTTCTGCTGAAACAGTAATGTGTGACAATGGATGCCAATTCACCTCCAGAATTGGCTGAGCATTGTGGATTCAACATCATAACTTCATCACCACAGTATACAAGGCAATGATCAAAACATTGGTCATTTTGAGAGAGATAGAATTGTCTATCTTAAATTTATGGCAGATTACTTTTGGATTTCCAAAACCTCCTTTGTTATGTGAAATGAAATGGAAAGAGCAAAGATCATGAAGCAGGGACCTTTATTCCATGGGCACAACATCATTACAGATACAAAGGGAAATTAAGGTCAAACCTGAGAAGTATTTAATGGAATTAAGATTGTTGTTCACAGTGGGTTGATGAATCCTTTGTCTGTCTACATTTTTTTCCTATGAGGCTTCCTTCCGTGAAAGACACTCTTTCTCCAGAGTAATCAACTGTCTTGTGGTCCTCCCTCACTACTGCCATCTTCTGCTGAAGGTTCTGATCCAGTTACAATCACATAGTGATATTACATTCTGTGTTTCTGTTGATATTCTTTATGGTTTCCTTCTGTATATAGATTGATTAGCATAAACTCCGAATGGAAATACTCCCTCTATAATGTTCAGACTTTTGATATTCAAGAAAAATCAAGTTCTCCAGTTTGTATGAGCAGTTCAGGATACCATTCTTCTTCTTGATATGTTCTCTCAAACTTGACTTCTAAACATGATGTCAACAATAAGCTAAGGTCTGATTCATCTCGAAATTCAATTATTTGATACAATGAAATAGAAATCAGACAGACAAAATATGTAGTTTATGTAAATTGATAATAGACCAACTTAATTTCTGTATAATTAAACACTTCTCTCCTCACTTGTCACTACTTCCTAAATCACAGGCACTCATACCACAGGATTGCAGGAAAATTGGACTGGGATAAACCTTCTCTCTTCTGGCTACTACCCATCAATATACTCTTGATAAAGGTAGTTCCCCGGGCCTTCTCTCATTACTGGGTTTCTAGATTTTGCCTGATTTTCTCGTCAGCTTCTTGGAGGATTCAAGTGGGTCAGACTCATCATCCAGCAGCTAGTCAAAGTGATTGGTGACAGTGCAGGCAAGAATTTTAACATGGCAGCGGACAATAGATTCAGCAGTGGAATAAACCTCCAATCACAGGCCCTGTCCCTCATGCTCTAGCTGTTCCTCCAATCAGCAGTGTTGAACCTGGAGCAAGAGAGTGGAATCCTCTGATTGGAGTTCTGTCTCTCCCTCACTCACTGCTCCTCCAATCATATTTCTGAAATATGTCCTGCTCTCGCTGACTTTGTGCTTTCAATTGTTCAATCCTTTTTAAATCATAAAGGAATCATAAATGTGTGAAATTTATATAAAAGCTAAAATATGAGATTTTACTCTCAATGTTTTGATCCCATCATTAATTTGTGTTTGGCTAGGTTTTACATTTCTGAGGATTAATCCTTGCCACTTTAATTTAGTTTGCTCTCTGATACAGTGGGAAAATGGGTTTATAGAAGAGGATATCCACTTATTTGAGAGAGCATCATAAAATGCCGAGAGACAAAAACAGATTCAACAATACCTTATTGTTATTCTGACTTACACCTCTCAAAGCTGACATGAAATTGCCTGCAGAGTTGCTCAATAGAAGAAAATATAAGATAATTTTGCCATACAAGGTATGCCTACCAAATTTAAAAATCACCAGGTTATAGTCCAACAGGTTTATTTGGAAGTGCTAGCTTTCGAAGCATTGGTCCTTCATCAGAAACATTCCAAATGACCAGAAGAAAGAAAGACACCAACTCGCTGATGCGCAGTTTGTTGACAGGAAAAACTGTGCATGGAAACCTGGAACCAACAAAAACTGTGATGAAGCTGAGATTTCCTTTATTAAGACTGGCACCCAGTAAATTAATGAAAAGGAACAGCTTTCATATTAAATCTATACTTGGACTAGAAAAGCAGAAAGTAATAAGCAACAGCATCACTAACAAAGAAGAAAACATCAGCAGTACATTCAACATCGGCAGCAATCAACATAGCAACACAAAAAACTCCATCATAATCAGGCACAATGTCATTAATACAATGTGACAGTTCTTCACTGTTCGTGATGAATGTTACATCTTCAAATTTGAGCTATAACATCCACTTAAGCAACCCCATAAATAACATTTTGGAAAAGAAAACAAATTTTGAAAGACTGCTAAAGTGTTCAGTTTAAATGTAAATGTTATGATTCCAGCTCATAGTAATATTGGGCAACTCATATTTCAGAGTAAAACCCGGCTTGATAGATTGTAAGTTTATTTTTGTAGTTAGTTACTGTCATAATCAGTCTCTGACTATTTACTGAATATATTCACAGGAAGCTGCCAATTTACACAGAATACAGTTTTATTACATAGAATATACTAATAAAACTTTATTTTATAAATGTAAAAGAATTTAGGAAGGATCACAGTCATACAGTCATACAGCACGGAAACAGACCCTTCGGTCCAACCAGTCCATGCTAAACATAATCCCGAACTAAACCAGTCCCACCCACCTGCTCCTGACTCATATCCCACCAAACCTTTCCTACTAATGTACTTACTTAAGTGTCTTTTAAACATTGTAACTGTCCACATCCACCACTTCCTCAGGAAGTTCATTCCATATATGAACAGAGCCTCGGTGTAAAGAAATTGCTCCCATGTCTTTTTGAATCTCCCTCCTCAGCCCTTAAAAATGTGGGCCAATCTTGACATCCCCAATCCTAAGGTAAAAACACCTTCCACTAATCCTATCTATATCCCTTGTGATATTATAAATCTCTATAAGGTCACCTCTCTATCTCCTACACACCAGTAAAAGAAGTCCCAGCCTATTCAGCCTTTTTTTATAAGTCAAACCTTCCATACCCGGCAACATCCTGATAATTCTCTTCTGAATCCTCTCTAGCCTAATAATATGTTTTCTATATCTGGGTGACCAGAATGGACACAGTATTCCAGAATAGGCATCACCAATTTCCAATACAACCGAAACATGACTTCCCAAAGGTCTGAGCAAAAGGCAAACATGCTAATCGTTTTTATAACCACCTTGTCTATACATGGTGAAAACTTTAAAGAATTATGTACCTGGACCCCTAGGTCCTTCCGTTCTACATTACCCAAGACCATACTATTAATTGTCTCAGTCCTGTCCCTGTTTGTTGTACCAAAATGTAATACCTTGCTTGAATCCAAACTGAAGTCCATCTGCCATTTTTCAGCCCATTGACAAATTTGATCAAAATCCTTTTGTAATCCTAGAAAACCTTATCGTAACATGAGTGAGAATTTCACCTATTTTGCATTTTGCTGCAACTGTCTCCTTAATGCTTTCATGGAATGTGGATACTGGTGGCAAGGTCAACATATGCTGCTCATCCCACCTCACCCTTGAACGAAATAGTTTGTTGGGAGGGTAGTGTCCTCTATCAGCTAAGAGTCATCCTTTACCATGCAATTAATAAGAGGGGAATCAAAACTAAATACTGCTTAAGGCACATAGGTGTCGTTGCTGACACTTCATTGCAAGCACAAGTGCAAAGTTATAAATAGAACATAGAACATAGAAGAATACAGCGCAGTACAGGCCCTTCGGCCCTCGATGTTGCGCCGATCCAAGCCCACCTAACCTACACTAGCCCACTATCCTCCATATGCCTATCCAATGCCCGCTTAAATGCCCATAATGAGGGAGAGTCCACCACTGCTACTGGCAGGGCATTCCATGAACTCACGACTCGCTGAGTAAAGAACCTACCCCTAACATCTGTCCTATACCTACCCCCCTTAATTTAAAGCTATGCCCTCTTGTAATAGCTGACTCCATACGTGGAAAAAGATTCTCACTGTCGACCCTATCTAAACCCCTAATCATCTTGTACACCTCTATCAAGTCACCCCTAAACCTTCTTTTCTCCAATGAAAACAGCCCCAAGTGCCTCAGCCTTTCCTCATACGATCTTTCTACCATACCAGGCAACATCCTGGTAAACCTCCTCTGCACCCGTTCCAGTGCCTCCACATCCTTCCTATAGTATGGCGACCAAAACTGCACACAATACTCCAGATGTGGCCGCACCAGAGTCTTATACAACTGCAACATGACCTCAGTACTCCGGAACTCAATTCCTCTACCAATAAAAGCCAGTACGCCATATGCCTTCTTCACCGCACTATTTACCTGGGTGGCAACTTTCAAAGATCTGTGTACATGGACACCAAGATCCCTCTGCTCATCCACACTACCAAGTATCCGACCATTAGCCCAGTACCCCATCTTTTTATTACTCTTACCAAAGTGAATCACCTCACACTTAGCTACATTGAACTCCATTTGCCACCTTTCTGCCCAGTTCTGCAGCTTATCTATATCCCGCTGTAACCTGCCATATCCTTCCTCACTGTCAACAACTCCTCCGACTTTCGTATCATCCGCAAACTTGCTCACCCAAACTTCTAACCCCTCCTCCAGGTCATTTATAAAAATGACAAACAGCAATGGTCCCAAAACAGATCCTTGCGGAACACCGCTAGTGACGGCACTCCAAGATGTTTTACAACTCAGCAAACCAATACATAGGTTGCCTATTCTTAGTGCTATCTTTGAACCCTTTCTCAGGGAGTGCCTCTCTTTCCCTAGTGCGCATTGTGGGCGGCACGGTGGCACAGTGGTTAGCACTGCTGCCTCACAGCGCCAGAGACCCGGGTTCAATTCCCGCCTCAGGCGACTGACTGTGTGGAGTTAGCACATTCTCCCCATGTCTGCGTGGGTTTCCTCCGGGTGCTCCGGTTTCCTCCCACTGTCCAAAGATGTGCAGGTCAGGTGAATTGGCTATAGTTAAATTGCCCGTAGTGTTAGGTTAGGGGTATGGGTGGGTTGCGCTTCGGCGGGTCGGTGTGGACTTGTTGGGCCGAAGGGCCTGTTTCCACACTGTAATGTAATCTAAACGTCTTCTCAACATATAACCATCACATACTGGAAAGCCTTCAAACAGTTGAAAATGTTCTATTCTCAGAATTGATGTTTCAATTACAGAGTTGAACAATAGCATTAATTGTGCTCAACAATTCTCCTGGGTCAATATGAAAGCAGAAAGCCACAAAACATCAATTGAGCGAAAACGTCAATTGTGTCGACAACTCTCAGTAACAACCAAAGCAAACAAACAAAAGCTGCGTTTGCTTCTGAGAACACATAGGGACTGTTTACTGTTTTAGCAGCAATATATTTACAGTCAATGAGTGATCATTGCACTCAACCAACATCTGCTGGAACAAGGTGTCAATGACATCATTTCTGGCTTGTTAAACCCCGATGTTGCTTCACATTATCAAACTGCAGGTGATGTTCTTTCTTCTCAATGGCCTCATCTTCCTCCTCAGAAGTTGCCACTCTTCCTGCTCTTTGGAGTCCATCACATCCCTTTTAGAATTAGAATCAGGATCCAAATCCCTACAGTGTGGAAACAGGCCCTTCAGGCAAGCATGTCCACACCGACCCTCCAAAGAGTATCCCACTCAGACCCATTCTCCTACATTTACCCCTGACTAATGCACATCCCTGAACACTATGGGTAATTCAGCATGGCTAATCCACCTGACCTGCACATCTTTGGACTGTGGGAGGATTCCGGAGCACCTGGAGGAAACCCACGCAGATACGAGGAGAATGTGCAAACTCCACACAGACAGTCACCCTAGGCTGGAACCAAACACAGGACCCTGGCATTGTGAGGGACTGAGCCATCGTGCCACCCCTTCTTTGCCTGTTCCTATTGCTCCAAGCATCAGAACCTCATCTTCATCAGGTCTACGGTAGCCCTGGTGGGAAATGGGCAGTGGTATATTTATGCTCTGTCAGTCCCCAGGCTTGGCTGAGGTCCACTCCCCTTAGAGTTTGGGGCATGGCCATCTGCTTGCTGGACGTGCAGAGTGTTTGCCATTTGGTGAAGGTTTGAGGTTGACTTGATACAGCAACATGTTCACCCCTTTGACTGGTCACTGCTGACTGTCATGACAAGCTGCCTGGCTTTGTGTCTGTGCTGAAATGCAAGGCACAACAGAACTATTGTGAGCCTTCAAGTGCTGGCTGAGGGAGCAATGCACAAAAAGGTAAGGCAAGGCAGGGATGCTATGAACATCCACATCGTCACAAAGTGAGTGAGCACTAAGAGAACAAGTAAGGAGCACTGTTAAGTGAATCAGGAGTGCACCATATGAAAGCAGTGAGGCTGATATGTTTCTAATGTCAATGTCTGTTAAATGAGGCTGCAGGCAGTCACTGCTCATGGGGCACGCGTTGAGATGTTGGTGACTGTTGTCCGAGATGGAGGGCTAGAGGAACAAGCAGTGAGCTGGAGTCTGACTTTCAGGTCAGCAATTGTCACCATCTCATTTTGACCTGTCAGGTGGGAGAGTAGAAAACAACTTAACAATGTGATGTGACTGGATGATAACAACATCCGAATTCAGGTAAACAGATGCAAATAATCCGTTTGCCACTCACCAGCAATGTTCCTTTCACATCATTCAAAATCTGGAGAATCTCATTTCTGCTGATCTCGCCTGATTTTCCCAACTTCCTTTCTAAAGTCCATTTCATTCAGGAGCTGGGAAGATTCTGTCCAGAGTCAGTCTGGGTTGGTCAGTAGAAATACATGAGAGGCTTCAAACATGAAGAACAGCACAGACTGAAGTATTCTTGTAACCTGTATGTAGTTTACAGGAAAGCAATAAACAACACTCTTTACACAGCACTCAAGACTGTTATTCACTACACCAAACAAACCATATTAGCCACAGTTCTCTCTACTGCCTCAGGAGTGGGAATTGAACACACAACCTTCTGACCTTAACCATTCTACAAACTGAGTTGTGGATGACACTTGGCATCAATAGTCCAGTTATGGAAAATGTTCTCACAACATTTATAAACTGGAGCGATGTTTTGAAATATGGACATGAAGTTCTTCAGGGGGTCAGTGTGAATTTGATGGGTGAATGGCCTGTTTCCACACAATAGGGATACTACAATTCTATGAACATATGATCTTTATGGGTATGTGGAAATTCCTGCCAACCAGGAATGATTAATATATCTTCATATCAACGAGGAAGAGGTTTGGGAATGAAAAATTATCTGAGGAAACATTTTTGCTTGCAGTAATCTGTTTCATGTAATTATGCTAACATTTAGTCTTGCTTATGAATTTTGGTCAGAGCATTTTTAGGACAGACACAGCTGGTAGCAAAAAGCTTGAAGTATGCAAAGTAATTATGTTTAAATTATGAACTTTTCAGATTTATGGAAATATTTGTAGTCTATAATTAGATGACTTTGTGTTCTCAATTCAACATTGTCAATTTCCTCATCATTCTTATTTTTCTCTGAGTCTTAATACGACACACTCCTTAATTTCAGACTGAGTTTCCATCAGGACATACTGTCTGCTTTGGTTGAAGACATGATTTTATAATACAGTGTTTAATACTTCAAACCAAATATAAGAGAAGCATGGTAAGCTGTTTTTCAAAGATAACTATATCCCCAAGCCATATATGCCATTGTTTAGACTTCAATGGTTCACCAATAAAAATTGGCACAATTATTTCATTAAATATCATCTAGACATGTTTACAATAACGAATTTCAACAAAAGAAAGTCATAGAGTCATATCACACAGAAGCAGACCCTTCGGTCCAACCAGTCCATGCCAAACCTAATCCCAAACTAAGCTAGTCCCACCTGTCTGCTCCTGGCTCATATCCCTCCAAACCTTTCCAATTCATGTACTTATCCAAATGTCTTTTAAATGTTGTAATTGTACTTACATTCGCCACTTTCTCAGGAATTTCCCACTGGAACAACCCTCTGTGTAAAATATATGCCCTGCAAGATTTCTTTAAATCGCTCTCCTCTCACCTTAAAAATGTGCCCCCTAGTCTTGAGATCTCCCATCCGACGGAAAAAATACCTATCTTTATCCCTATCTATGCCCCTCATGATTTTATAAACTTCTATAAGGTCATCTCTCAACTTCCTATGCTCCAGTGTGAAAAATTCCAGCCTCTCCAGCCTTTCTTTATAACTCAAAACTTCTATATCTGGTAACATCCTGGTAAAACCTTTCAGAGCGCATTCCAGCTTAATAATATCCTTCCTATAACTGGGTGGCTCAATTGTTTAATTGTAAAGAAAAGTTCTCAAGGCCCTTCATAGACCTTTGTGTAAGGGAATGGTCTAATACATAAAGTATTTTCACCCCAATTCCCACTGACTTAATGGCCGACGGTGGCCTTGCTGTGAAGGGCAGTCATTGTCACCTAACCTCTGCAATTCAGCTCGTTAGTCCACATTTGGACCAAGGCTGTCATGAGGTCATAAGCTGAGTGGACTTGGCGGAAATTGAACTTAAAACCCAGTGAGCAGGCTATTACTGAGTGCTACACAGCATTGTCAAATGTGGGGGGACACGGTGGCTCAGTGGTTAGCACTGCTGTCTCACAGCGTCAGGGACCAGGATTCGATTCCAACATCAGATGATTGCTTATGTGAAGTGTTGCACATTCTCCCTCCATTGACCTGGACTTTCTGCCAGATGCTCCAGTTTCCTCCCACAGTCCAGAGATGTGCAGGTTAGATGGATTGGCCATGCTAAAGTGTCCAGAAATATGCTGGCGAGGTAGATTAGCCAAGGGCTTTGCAGGGTTACACAGACTGGGCTGGGATACTCTTTAAAGAATTGGTGTGTGCTTGATGGGCTGAATGGCCTGCTTTCACACTAAGGATTCAATGAAAAGAAGGTAAAAGAGTGATTGTTAATAGTTATTGTATTACTATTCATCATTTTACTAAAGGGGGTGTCAGTCTGTCTTCTACCAATGTTTATTTGCATTTCATAGTTCAATATAAACTCCAGTCAGCTCCCTGTCCTTACTAACCCACTCTCCTTTCTGGGGAAAGCTAGCCATTTTGCATTCCTGTGTCTCTAATTAAATTTAAAAGTATGACCCACTGGGGCACTGCAGCAATAACAAAATAAGGGAGGGTAGGAAGAGAAGGAGGAGATTAAAGTGAAATTAAATAGGAGGGGAAAACAATACGAGTGATACCAACACCCACCAGTGATACCAAACTGTCTCTAAAGGGGAAGGCCAGCCCTTAAATATATGTTCCATTGAGTATCAGGTGCTGTCTCTCTATTGTATTTATTATTCTTATTTTCCATAGCTTTTAATCATTTACAATCTTGTCAGTAGACATGATGTGGGGTGCAGGGGTGCAGATAGGGGATGAAAAGCTGGGAGAGGTAGAAGTGAAGCCATGTGAACGTAGCTGAAAGGTACTGGTTAACACAGACAAGGATAACTTTCAATGTGGAATCCAGTCATTCACGAACAAGAATTCACTCAGTGGCTCTTCAATAACTTTTGCACAAACCTTGACATTTTCAAATTTGAGAAGCTGTTGTTTGTCTTGAATTGAAAGTGTACTCCTGTGTCAGGATCTTTGAGTATTTACTGGCAGAGAAGACAAACAGAGCAGGAACAAATAGCCTGCCTTGCTAGGGCCTGAAGGTGAAAGGAAAGATATCCAATAACATATCACTGTGCACCAGACTGACCATCGTGCTATTGGGCAACAAGTGAAGGCACTCATCATCTTACGGAGAAGCCACATCTTCACATTATCTTCTACAAACCTTCCAAGGTTACTCTATCAAAAGCCCTGGGTCGGATGAAGAGGTCTTACACATACAGAGGTCTAGCTTTCATTGATGAGACTTTGCTTGAATTTGAAGTGTTGTAAACATCATATTCACTGCTTCCTCTTCTTGTACTTAGAAGAACATAGAAGAATACAGCGCAGTACAGGCCCTTTGGCCCTCGATGTTGCGCCGATCCAAGCCCACCTAACCTACACTATCCTCCATATTCTGGATTAGTGGTGCTGGAAGAGCACAGCAATTCAGGCAGCATCCGAGGACAGGCAAAATCGACGTTTCGGGCAAAAGCCCTTCATCAGGAATAAAGGCAGAGAGCCTGAAGCATGGAGAGATAAGCTAGAGGAGGGTGGGGGTGGGGAGAGAGTAGCATAGAGTACAATAGGTCAGTGGGGAAGGAGATGAAGGTGATAGGTCAGGGAAGAGAGGGTGGAGTGGATAGGTGGAAAAGGAGCTGGGCAGGTCGGACAAGTCCGGACAAGTCGAGTTGCTGGAGGTTAGAAACTAGGATGAGGTGGGGGAAGGGGAAATGAGGAAACTGTTGAAATCCACATTGATGCCCTGGGGTTGAAGTGTTCAGAGGTGGAAGATGAGGCGTTCTTCCTCCAGGCGTCTAGTGGTGAGGGAGTGGCGGTGGAGGAGGCCCAGCACCTCCATATCCTCGGCAGAGTGGGAGGGGGAGTTGAAATGCATCCTAGTTTCTAACCTCCAGCAACTCGACTTGTCTGGACTTGTCCGACCTGCCAGCTCCTTTTCCACCTATCCACTCCACCCTCTCTTCCCTGACCTATCACCTTCATCTCCTTCCCCACTGACCTATTGTACTCTATGCTACTCTCTCCCCACCCCCACCCTCCTCTAGCTTATCTCTCCATGCTTCAGGCTCTCTGCCTTTATTCCTGATGAAGGGCTTTTGCCCGAAACGTCGATTTTGCCTGTTCTCGGATGCTGCCTGAATTGCTGTGCTCTTCCAGCACCACTAATCCAGAATCTGGTTTCCAGCATCTGCAGTCATTGTTTTTACCACTATCCTCCATATGCCTATCCAATGCCCACTTAAATGCCCATAATGAGGGAGAGTCCACCACTGCTACTGGCAGGGCATTCCATGAACTCACGACTCGCTGAGTAAAGAACCTACCCCTAACATCTGTCCTATACCTACCCCCCCTTAATTTAAAGCCCCCTTGTAATAGCTGACTCCATACGTGGAAAAAGATTCTCACTGTCGACCCTATCTAAACCCCTAATCATCTTGTACACCTCTATCAAGTCACCCCTAAACCTTCTTTTCTCCAATGAAAACAACCCCAAGTGCCTCAGCCTTTCCTCATACGATCTTTCTACCATACCAGGCAACATCCTGGTAAACCTCCTCTGCACCCGTTCCACTGCCTCCACATCCTTCCTATAATATGGCGACCAAAACTGCACACAATACTCCAGATGCGGCCGCACCAGAGTCTTATACAACTGCAACATGACCTCAGTACTCCGGAACTCAATTCCTCTACCAATAAAAGCCAGTACACCATATGCCTTCTTCACCGCACTATTTACCTGGGTGGCAACTTTCAAAGATCTGTGTACATGGACACCAAGATCCCTCTGCTCATCCACACTACCAAGTATCCGACCATTAGCCCAGTACCCCATCTTTTTATTACTCTTACCAAAGTGAATCACCTCACACTTAGCTACATTGAACTCCATTTGCCACCTTTCTGCCCAGTTCTGCAGCTTATCTATATCCCGCTGTAACCTGCCATATCCTTCCTCACTGTCAACAACTCCTCCGACTTTCGTATCATCCGCAAACTTGCTCACCCAAACTTCTAACCCCTCCTCCAGGTCATTTATAAAAATGACAAACAGCAATGGTCCCAAAACAGATCCTTGCGGAACACCGCTAGTGACGGCACTCCAAGATGAACCTTTGCCATCAACTACTACCCTCTGTCTTCTTCCAGCCAGCCAACTCCTAATCCAAACCTCCAACTCACCCTCAATGCCATACTTCCGTATTTTTTGCAGTAGTCTACCATGGGGAACCTTATCAAACGCCTTACTAAAATCCATATACACCACATCTACTGCTTTCCCCTCATCCACCTCCTTAGTCACCTTCTCAACGAATTCAATAAGGTTTGTGAGGCACGACCTGCCCTTCACAAAACCATGCTGACTATCCTTGATCACATTATTCCTATCCAGATGTTCATAAATCCTATCCCTTACAATTCTCTCTAAGATTTTGCCCACAACAGAAGTGAGACTCACCGGCCTATAGTTACTAGGGTTATCCCTACTCCCCTTCTTGAACAAGGGAACCACATTTGCTAGCCTCCAATCTTCTGGCACTACTCCTGTAGACAACGAGGACATAAAAATCAAGGCCAATGGCTCTGCAATCTCCTCCCTTGCTTCCCAGAGAATCCTAGGATAAATGCCATCAGGCCCAGGGGACTTATCTATTTTCACCCTTTCCAGAATTTCCAACACCTCTTCTCTACATACCTCAAAGCCATCCATTTTACTTAATTGTGACTCAGTACTCACATTGACAACAATGTCCTGTTCCTGATTGAATACTGACGAAAAGTATTCATTTAGTGTCTCCCCAATCTCTTCAGCCTCCACACGCAACTTCCCACTACTATCCTTGACTGGACCTATTCCTACCCTAGTCATTCTTTTATTCCTGACATACCTATAGAAAGCCTTAGGGTTTTCCCTAATCCTACCAACTAAGGACCTTTCATGTCCCCTCCTTGCTGCTCTTAGCTCTCTCTTCAGGTCCTTCCTGGCTACCTTATAACTCTCAATCGCCCCAATTGAACCTTCACGCCTCATCTTTACATAGGCCGCCCTCTTCCCTTTAACAAGGGATTCCAATTCCTTATTAAACCACGGCTCCCTCACACGACCCTTTCCTCCCTGCCTGACGGGTACATACTTATCAAGGACACTCAATAGTTGCTCCTTGAACAAGCTCCACATATCAATTATGCCCTTGCCTTGAAGCTTACTTTTCCAAGCCACACATCTTAAGTCATGCCTCACCGCATCATAATTTCCCTGCCCCCAGCTATAACTCTTGCCCTGTAGTGCACACTTATCCCTCTCCATCACTAAAGTAAAAGTCACCGAATTGTGGTCACTGTCCCCAAAGTGCTCACCTACCTCTAATTCTAACACCTGGCCTGGTTCATTACCCAGAACCAAATCCAGTATGGCCTCACCTCTTGTTGGCCTATCTACATATTGTGTCAGGAAACCCTCCTGTACACATTGGACAAACACTGACCCATCTAACGAACTTGAGCTATAGCTTTCCCAATCAATATCAGGAAAGTTAAAGTCCCCCATAACAACCACCCTATTACTTTCACTCTTCTCTTGAATCATCCTCGCAATCCTTTCTTCTACGTTTGTAGGACTATTAGGAGGCCTGTAAAAAACTCCTAACAGGGTGAGCTCACCTTTCCTATTCCTAACCTCAGCCCAAACTACCTCAGATGGCGAGTCTTCATCCATCATCCTTTCCACAGCTGTAATACTATCTTTGACAAGCAATGCCACACCTCCCCCTCTTTTACCCCCACCTCTGACCCTACTAAAACATTTAAACCCTGGAACCTGCAACAGCCAATCCTGTCCCTGTTCTAGCCATGTCTCCGTAATAGCCACAACATCGAAGTCCCAGGTACCAACCCACGCTGCAAGTTCACCTACCTTATTTCGTATACTTCTTGCATTGAAGTATACACACTTCAAGCCACTTTCCTGTTTACAGGCACCCTCCTTTGAAATTGATGCCATGTTCCTAACCTCCCTACACTCCCGGTCCTGCACCCTAAAGCTACAGTCTGGGTTCCCATGCCCCTGCAGAGTTAGTTTAAACCACCCCCAAGAGCACTCGCAAACCTCCCACCAAGGATACTGGTGCCCCTCAGGTTCAGGTGCAGACCATCCTGTTTATAGAGGTCCCACCTTCCCCAGAAAGAACCCCAGTTATCCAAATACCGGAATCCCTCCCTCCTGCACCATCCCTGTAGCCACTACTTGAATCCACACTGTGATTTTGAATATATGGAGTCAATGAGGTGAGGGACAAGCTGATTAAGAATAACTTGTGCAGCGTTTTTCATTGTGTTTGAAAGACATCAAAGGGTTTGGAAGGACTGTGCTGGTGAATATGATGGCAATAGTGATGGAGCTGTTAATGATGAAGGTGAAGGTGATAATAAAGGTGATGGAGAAGGTGATGGTGATGGTGATGGTGAAACTGATGGTGTAGGCAGCAGTAAGGTTGATGGTTATAGTGAAGATATTAGAGAATGTGATGGAGAAGGTCATGGAGTCATAGAGATGTACAGCACAGAAATAGACCCTTCGGTCCAACTCGTTCATGCCGACCAGATATCCTAACTTAATCCAGTCCTATTTGGCAGCATTCAGCCCATATCCCTCCAAACCCTTCCTATTCATATACCCATCCAGATGCCTTTTAAATGTTGTAATTATACCACCACTTCCTCTGGAAGCTCATTCCATATATGCACCACCCTCTGCGTGAAAAAGTTGTCCCTTAGATGCCTTTTAAATCTTTCCCACCTTACCTTAAACTATGCCCTCTAGTTTTGGACAGCCCACCCCCCCCCCCCCAAGGGAAAATTTATTGTCTATTTATCCTATCTATGTTCATCATGATTTTGTAAACCTCTATAAGGTCACCCCTCAGCCTCCGATGCTCCAAGGAAAACAGCCCCAGTCTATTCAGTCTTTCCCTGTAACTCAAACTCTCCAACCCTGGCAACATCCTTGTAAATCTTTTCTGAACCCTTTCAAGTTTCACAACATCCTTCCTACAGGAAGGAGACCACTCTGTCTCCCATTCCTCAGCCCATTGGCCCATCTGATCAAGGTCCCATTGTACTCTGAGGTAACCTTATTTGCTGTCCATTTTCAGTTACACCTATTACTGTTTTTGGCATGCTTTCCTGCCCTCTTCATTGAACGAGTGAGCTATAACAGGCTTGGAGAAAGTTGGTTTTCCAGTGACCAAGCCAGCATCTGTGGGAGCAAGAGGGGCTACTCCTAATGACCTGAATAACATGCAGAATCACTCAGGTCACAGGCCATCTTCAGCATGGACCACTGCCTGTCAGTTGAAGCTTAACAAAGGGCTAATCCTTAACGTTTCCATTCTATGTTCTAGTTACGCCAAGTTTTTTTGAAATGCATGTCACCTCAATGCTAGTGACTTCTCTCTCTGTAACTTTCTAAACCCACGTCATTAATTACCAATCCCAGCCCTGTGGCATCACTCACATCCAATTTGTTCATTAAGTCTGTATGGAGAGTAAGTGGATTGATCAGGTCGGAAATGGCAGTCACAAGTCTATAATAGCATTTAAAGCCTCTTCCCCTGGGACCACAACCAAATAATTCAAACCCTTCAACCTTATCAAAGGCAGTGTCATATTTAATAATCTCCAGACTATGTTAAAAATCACACAACCCCAGGTTATAGTCCAACAGGTTTATTTGGAAGCATTAGCATTCAGAGAGCCACTCCTTCATCAGGTGGTTTGGAGTATAAAATCATAAGACACAGAATTTATAGGAAAAGATTATAGTGTCATGCAACTAAAATGATATATTGAACAAACCAAGATTGTTGTTAAGTCTTTTAGAATAGGTTGCGAGTTTCGGTTTATTAGTATGCAACTCATTCTAAAAGATGAAAGACAAAGTCACCATTTGAAATATGAGACAAGGTGCAGAATGCAAATCAGAAGAATGATTCCAAGGATGAGGAACTTCAGTTCACAGAAAGGTTGAAGAAATTTGAACTGTTCTGGATGTAGGTTTGCTCGCTGAGCTGGAAGGTTCATTTCCAGATGTTTCGTCACCATACTAGGTAACATCTTCAGTGGGCCTCCAGATGAAGCATTGCTGCTGATTTCTGCTTTCTATTTATATGTTTGGGTTTCTTTGGGTTGGTGATGTCATTTCCTGTTCTTTTTCTCAGGGGGTGGCAGATGGGGTTGGAATGCCATGCTTCTAGGAATTCTTGCGTGTGTCTCTGTTTGGCTTGTCCTAGGATGGATGTGTTGTCCCAGTCAAAGTGGTGCCCTTCTTTATCTGTATGTGAGGATACTAGTGAGAGAGGATCATGTCGTTTTGTGGCTAGTTGATGTTCATGTATCCTGGTGGCTAGTTTTCTGCCTGTTTCTCCAATGTAGTGTTTGTTGCAGTCCTTGCACCGTGTTTTGTAAGGTGAGGTGTTCCTCCAGTTTATGGTATGATTCACTATGGCAATGGAGGAATCCAAGGATCAATATGTTGCAGAGGGAGTGGAAAAGGTATTGAAATGGCCAGTGACTGGCAGTTCAGGCTTGCCCTTCCGGGCTCAGCCGAGATGCTCAGTGAAATGTTCCCTCAGTTTGCATTTGGTCTCACTGATGTAGGGAAGACCACATCAGGAGCACTGGATACAGTAAATTAAGTTGGAGGAGAGGCAGATGAACCTCTGTCTCACCTGGAAGGACTGCTTAGGAGCCTGGATGGAGGTGAGCGGGGTGGTGTTCCAGCAGGTTTTGTATCTTTTACAGTTGCAAGGGAAGGTACTGGTGGGGGGGGGGGGCGGGGAGGGAGGTGAGGGGGGGGTTGTTGCATGGAGTTGGGGATTTGGTGGGGAGAGTGATGTGAACCAAGGATTAGCGAAGAGGATAGTCCTTGCGGAAGACAGAGAGGGATGGGGAAGATATTCTTTGTGGTGGGGTCTAATTGGAGTTGGCAGAAGTGTTTAAGGATGATATGTTGGATGTGTAGACTAGTGAGGTGGAAAGTGAGGACAAGGGGATCCCTGTTTTTATTGTGTTTGGAGGGGGAGGTTTAGAGCAGTGGAGTGGGAAATGGAGGTGATGCAGTAGACGGCTGTCTGGATGACAGGTGGGGGAAAGCATAGTATTTAAAATAGGTGGACATCTGGGATCCTTGGGAGTGGAGTGTCTCCTCATTTAAACAGTTGTAACAGTTGAGGAATTGGGAAAACAGGACAGAGTTTTTGCAGGATACAGGGTGGGAGGAGATGTAGTCCAGGAGTTATGGGAGTCTGTGGGTTTGTAATAAATGTAAGTCAGTAAATTGTCATCAGAGATGAAAATGGAGAGATCAAGGAAGGTAAGGGAGGTGTCCAATATAGACCAAGTGAATTTAAGGACAGGATGGAAGTTGCTGGCAAAGTTGATGAACTGCTCCAGTTCAGTCCAGGTATAGGATGCAGCACCGATGCAGTCATCGATGCCACGACGGAAGAGTTGGGGAACAGTACCAGAGTACGCACTGAAGAGTGAATATTCAACATGGCTAACAAAGAGGCAGGTATAGCTGGGGATCTATGTGAGTGCCCATGGCCACCCCCGATGAAGTGGGAGGAGTTGAAGATAATTGAGGGTGAAGTCTGATTCGACGAGGCAGAGGAGAGTATTGGTGGAGGGGGAACTGGATGAGCCTGTTGGAGAGGGAAAAACAGGGCAAATTGTATCGGGGGCAGTACATCAGGTGAAGGAAATTGTTACGATGCCCTAACAAACTGTATGACATTGTCACAACATTATTACCTTGTCAGGGTACTGTCAGATACTGCAAATAATTACTTTTGGACTGTTCTTGCTATATATGTTGGCAACTTAACAATGTATTTATAGAGAGCGAGCCCTGCACATGGAGTGAATGACCAGTTGATCAATCATGAGTAAAGTTAGTTTGGCAGTCTAGGTATGAAAGCAAATAATTCAATGATCTTTTACACCCACCTGTTGTATCAACTGGTGTCTGGATGATTAAAATGAAAAAGAGTAATGGCCACTTTGGGTCTGAATTTATCCTCTGATACTAAAGCAAAATACACTTTACACTGGAAGTATGAAATAAAAGCAGGAAGTGTTAAAACGTGTTCTGGATATCTGACCACATCTGTGATCTTAGAAACAGAATCACATCCTCAGGTCAATGACCTTTTGTCAGATTGTTTTATCTTCTTTGGTGCTTAACAAGTAAAATGCTGCTAATTTAAGAAAAAAAATCGCTCATGGCTATGTTTATTTTATTCAATATATTTACTTTGGAAGATTGCTTAAATTGAAGGAGGAGATGGACAGAATTTTAATTAGTTGTGTTCTGAAGGGTTTGGGAGATCGGGCAGGAAGGTGGAATTGAGGCTGTGATGAGCTCAGCCTTGATCATATTTAATAGCAAAGCAGGCTCAAGGGGCTGAATGGTCTACTTCTGCTCTTATGGTCTTCCCCAAGGATGGAGACAGGAAGGATTAATCTTGACTGCAGTCTTTGTAGTCGAAAAGTGTGGCACTGGAAAAGCACAGCAGTCAGGCAGCATCTGAGAAGAAGGAAAATTGACGTTTTGGGCATAAGCTCTTCATCAGGAATGTGGGGTGGGGGGAGGTGGGAAGGGGGCTTAGAGATAAATGGGGGGCAGTGCATGGGGCTGGGGGGGAAGGTAGCTAGGAAGGTAGATGCAGTTGGGGGGTTGATGGTGATAGATTGGAGAGGGGGGTGGATCTGTCAGGTGAGAAGGAAGATGGACAGGTAGGACAGGTCAAGAGGCAGTGCCGGGTGGGAGGATTGGATCTGGGATGTGTTGGGGGGATGGGAGATGAAGAAACTGGTGAAATCGACATTGAAGGTGCGTGGTTAGACAGTCCAAAGGTGGAAGATGAGGCGTTCTTCCTCCAGGCATCGGGTGGCTAGGACCTGGTGGTGGAGGAGGCCCAGGACTTGCAAGTTCTTGGTGGAGTGGGAGGGGGGAGTTGAAGTGTTCAGCCACGGGGCAAGTGGGGCTTTTTAGTGAGTGTGTCCCAGAGATGTTCCCTGAAACATTCCGCGAGTTGGTGTCCTATCTCCCCAATTTAGAGAAGACCATATCGAGAACAAAGGACACAGGCGTTTGGATGTGCAGGAAGATCTTTGCAGAGTGGATGGAGATGAGGGAGGCGGCATGGGTGCAGGCTTTACACCTTTGTAGAGTTTTATAGGGCTTTGTAGATCTAGTCCAATATTAGCAGTTAACTGTTAAAAGCATAATTCAGACACAATTGGTAAAGAACACCACAAGTATCAGCTTACAGATTTAAATAGGAATCTTTGTACTTACCTCAAAGCAGATGTAGCAAGGACCTGAAAGAGTTCCACTACTATGTTTCTTGGTTGTTGTTATGGACTAGGCTAGACCACTCAACACATTCTAAGCAGGCAGCCCAGACCATAACCTTGCAATTTGTTTTGGTAAGTGTGTAGTGAAAGTTACCCGGAGTATGTTAGTGAGGTTGACTACCAGGTTTAAAACACACAAAAACTTTATTTACAAAATTACACAATGAAGCACGAAGAACAAAATAAAGAACCCCTACGGAACTCAGGTTATCCAAACTAGACTTAAGTACGCTGTTCCGAATATACACAACAGTCCCAATAAGCAAACCCCCATTAAAACACAGCTCAAAAAATGTCAGATGCTGACAGGTTGAAGTTAGAAGGGCAGAAGTGAGAGTTTCCACACAGCTCACTGTTGAGCTCCCACCAGTTCTCGACTGAAATAAACTGCTCAGCTGGAGAGCTGACCACTCCCCTTTCATTCTACAGGTCACTTCTAAAACATGACCACTTTGGCCTGAAGTCTCATATGTTTACATATAAAGAAAAGGCCTCTTAAAATCCTCTTCATCTCTGTACCAAACCAGACTGATTGGAGCCCGGCCTGGTTTAGAACATAGAACATAGAAAAGTACAGCACAGACAGGTCCTTTTGCCCATGATGTTGTGCCGAGATTTAATCCTAATGTAAAATATAGTAACAACCTACGCACCCCTCAACTCACTGCTATCCATGTGCATGTCCAGCAGTCACTTAAATGTCCCCAATGACTCTGCTTCCACCACCACAGCTGGCAACACATTCCATGCATTCACAACTCTCTGTGTGTAAAAAACCTATCTCTGACATCTCCTTTATACCTTCCTCCTAATATCTTCAAACTATGACTCCTCGTACCAGTCAATCCTGCCCTGGGGAAAAGTCTCTGGCTATCGATTCTATCTATTCCTCTCATTATTTTGTACACCTCGATCAGGTCTCCTCTTTGCCTCCTTCTCTCCAGAGAGAAAAGTCTGAGCCTATTCAACTTTCTTCATAAGGCAAGCTCTCCAGTCCAGGCAGCATCCTGGTAAACCTTCTTTGCACCCTCTCCAAAGCTTCTGTATCTTTCCTATAGTAGGGCGACCAGAACTGGACACAATATTCCAAGTGTGGCCTCACCAGGGACTTGTAGAGCTGCAGCAAAACCTCACGGCCCTTAAACTCTATTGCCTTGTTGATAAAAGCCAAAACACCATATGCTTTCTTAACAACCCTATCCACTTGGGTGGCAACTTTGAGGGATCTATGTACTTGCACACCCAGATCCCTTTGTTCCTCCACACTGCCAAGGGTTTATTACCCTTCTGAAAAAAAAATCAAGGGCAGAGTCTCCTTGAACCAAGGAACAGCTCTTAGGACAAAACGGATTAACTTTATGACACCTCCCCCAATGAACCACCAATTCCGAAAGACGCCTTCATTTTTAACCCTTCAAAAACCCGATTAGTGGTCTAAACACATATATATGTTATACTAACTATAAACATTCAAACATGCACAACCACATGCAAATTCAGGCCACAGTACACCCACCACCGTACGCCTCCGTATCTCATTCAAGTCTTAATAACATATCGGCAATCACATTTTCGTGACCTGTCTCAGTACAATTGTCAAATTGAATGGCTGCAACAGCAAGCTCCATCTGAACAGTTTGTCCATTTTTGCCCTTAAAGTTTTCCAGAAATGTCAATGGGTTGTGATCAGTGTATACGATTGTCTTAGATGCATTGCTGGTAATATAAACACTGAAATGTTATAATACTAACACCAAGCTTAAAGTCTCTTTCTCCATCATTGAAGATTTCTGTTGATGAACGTTCAACTTATTGGAAAAATACCTAATGGGTCTTTCTATCCCCTTGTCATCCTCCTGCAGGAACACTGCACTGACACACACGTCACTGGCATCAATCGCCACTTTGAAAGGCTTTGTGTAATCCGGTTTTGGTAATACTGGGGCAGTGGTTAGCACAGTTTTTAGGCTGTCAAATCCCTTTTGAGAGTCCGCTGTCCACTGAAACTTCTTGCCCCTTTTTAACAATTCGGTGAATGGAACAGCCACGCTGCTAAAGTTCGGCACAAACTTTCAGTAAAATCCACTCAATCCCAGGAACTGTAGTACTACTCTTTTCATCGACAATGTGGGAAATTCCTCAACTACTTTCGTTTTTATATCTCGTGGGGCCACTTGTCCAAGTCTAATAATATGGCCCAGGAAGGTGATGTGGGCATTGGCAAATTCACTTTAAGCTCAGTTTACCACCAGCCAAGCCTGCCTTCCGAAGTTTATCAAACAAGTCCGACAAATGCTGTTCCTTCCATGAGTAACTAAAAATCATCGGGTCATCACACAGTTGGTAATCTGGCAATGACCTTATTAGTCAGTCTCTGAAATGTGGCTGGAGCATTTTTCATACCAAATGGCATGACTTTGAACTGATATAGTCCGTTGGCGTTACGAAAGCTGAAATTGGCTTTTCTCTCTCTGACAGAGGTACCCGCCAGTAGCCTCTGAGCAAGTCCAACTTAGAAATGTAAATCGCTTGTCCCACTTTTTCGACACAGTCCTCCAACTGTGGATTTGGATATGCATCAGTCTTTGTAATGGACCTGACTCTGAACTTGCTTCTTCCTTCTGTGCTGTAATAATTAACACCTTCTCCTCTTGCTTTCCTTCCCTGTCAAACTACCTCTTGAGCATATTTACATGACACACTCTGAGAGATTTCTTCTTGTCGAGAGTCCTTATCAAGTAGTTCACCTCACTCAATTTCCTCTTGATTTAATGAAGTCCACTAAATCTTGCTTTTAAAGGCTCACCTGTTACTGGAAGTAACACCAATAACTTACAATCAATTGCAAAATTGTGAATTTGTGATTTCTTACCTGCTTCCTTTCTCATTGTATGCTGTGATACTTTTAAATGCTGTCTCGCCAACTCTCCAGCTCTATTTAAACATTCTCTAAAATTTGACACATAGTCCAAATGCGTGTTCTCGGAATTCTGATTTATTAATTGCTTCTTAATCAATTTTAATGGTCCTCTTACCTTATGCCCAAAATTTTATTCAAATGAACTGAATTTGATCGATTCATTCAGTGCATCTCTGATCGCAAAAAGTACAAACGGAACTCCTTTATCCCAATCATCTGAATAATCCTGACCATAAACTTGCAGCATGGTCTTTAGTGTTTGATGCCATCTCTGTAGTGTTCCCTGTGATTCCAGATGGTACGGAGTAGATTTGAATTGCTTTATTCCCAAGTTATCCCTAACCTCCATGAATAGTTTGGATGTGAAGTTTGATCCTTGATCTGACTAGATCTCTACTGGTAGTCCATATGTCATAAAACATTTAAGTAATTCTTCTACAACCCTTTTAGCTGTGATGTTTCATAATGGGATTGCCTTTGGAAATCTAGTCGACACATCCATTATTGTTAATAAATAGTTATTTCCACTTTTTGTTTGTGGTAGGGGACCTAAACAATCAATCAAGATTCTTGTGAAAGATTCCTCAAATGCTGGAGTAGGTATTAAAGCTGCAGGTTTTATTACTGCATGTGGCTTTCCGATTAGCTGACATGTATGACACATCTGGCAAAATTCAACTACATCTTTGGGTAGTCCAGGCCAGTAAAAATGTCTTTGTATTTGAGCCCATGTTTCCCTCACCCCTAAATGACCCCTGAGTGGTAACTCATGCGCCACTCACAGCACCTCCTTTCTATACCTTACTGGCAAAACAATTTGATGAATCTCTGCTTATTTCTCATCTGCTTAAATGTGTGATGGTCTCCATTTCCTCATTAAGACATCAATTGTTAAGTAATAACACACAGGGATGCATTCATGCTCCTTCTCTGCAAATGCCTTTTGATATAACTGTTTTAAGTTCTCATCTTGCTGCTGTAATTCAATCGGCTTAGCAGAGCTAAAGATACTTGCATGTTTACCTACGTGCTCCTTCTCTGTTCGACTTATCTGATCAAAATTCTGATAGGATTTTGTCAGCTGCCTTATCCGTGCCTTTTGAACTCTTCTGCATCAGCTTGTGTTTCTGTGATCTTGTGATCATACAGTCAATTAAAATTCCTGGATAAACATTCTCATGTTTTTAGTTGCCTGCATCTCCACTGGCTTTTCAACTAGAGTAGGCAGCACGCCTTCTGGTGAATCAGCTATATCATTTGCACAGACAAATTGTATTCCTGGAGCTGAGAGTTTGTCTAGTACCCCTATCACAAATTCTCCACTCTACTCTGGACTCTCTAGCCTCACTTTACATAATTGAGCCCTTTTTGTCTCACCATGATTTCCTGTTACCAGTACCCTTACTGACAATAGCCCCTCAGGAGTACATATCTTCTCATCCTTCAGCATTGCCTACTAAGAGGATCCTGTGTCCCTTAATATTGTAACCTTCTTACCTATTACTCCTGGCCTATATGTTTACATATAAACAAAAGGCCTCTCAAAATCCTTTTCATCTCTGTACCAAACCAGTCTGATCGGAGCCTGGCCTGGTTTATTGCCCCTCTGAAAAAAATCAAAAACAGATTCTCCTTGAGCCAAGGAATAGCTTTTAGAAGAAAATAGGACTAATTTTGTGACATTGTTATTAAGTGAATGTGCAACCCTGCTCTTTTTCTATCTTCCTCGTGGTTCTGTAATGTTGCATGGTTTTGATAATTAAGAGCACATAACCTAGCTACAAAAGCGCATTATCCACAGGCACTCAATGGAAAATCACACACTGCGCTACACTATTGATAAGCCAATCTGGTCACAATCACAGGACTGATTGAAACTCTGTTGGAACAAATTGAAATGATGTTTCCAGTGAAAAGATTAAAGAAGTAATTTAGAAGTAGCTATAAATAACTTACCCAAGTATTTAATGTTCCCTTCAATGTTTTTTGAGGGGTCACGGGGAAGATAAAAATTGGAGTATAGAAATAAAAAACTAAAATTCCACAGAGTCCCTGTGAACAAATATCTTTAATTTTATTGGATATTGTTTTGAAGCAGCTGATCTTCTTTTCTTCACCAAGATGCCTCATTGATTTCTTTTTAAAAAGAACTCGTCTTGAGATATGAAATCGCTGTCATGGTCTGTACTTTTTATCCATCCCGAATTGTTCAGAGAATCATATTTTACAGAAAGGGCCCTTCAGTCCATCAAGCCTACCATCAAATATACACTACTTTCTACAGTAGTCCCACTTTCCTGCACCACGCCCGTAGCCATGAATATTATGACACTTCAAGTGTTCACCCCAGTACTTTTTAAAGATTGCAAAGTTTCCCTCCCAGGCGCTGCAGTCCAGAATGCCCATACCCTCTGACTGAAAACAGTGCTCTTTAAATTCCCTCTAAACTTCCTGCCTTTCACTTTAAAATTACGCTCCATTAATTATTGACCGTTCAACTAAGGTAAACAGCTGTTTTCTATTCACCCTGTCCATGCCCTTCATAATCTTACACACCTCTGTCAGGTTCTTCCTCAGCCTTCTCTGCTCCAAAGAAAACAACCCGAGCTTATCCAGTCTCCAGTTCCAGAGGGAATGTTGGCGGGCCACTTCTGTGAGCTTCTGTAGGTCATATGGTGTTGGCACACCCACAGGGTTATGAAGACTATGTGGGATATACATCAGATACACAGAAATAGTCATTGGCCCAACCATCCAAATCATAGAATCCCTGTAGCATGGAAACATGCCATTAGGCCCAGCAAGTCCACACCAACCCTCCGAAGAGTAACCCACCCAGACCCATTCCCCCACCATATTATTCTACATTTACCCCTGATTAATGAACATAACCTACACATCCCTGAACATTATGGGCAATTTAGCATGGCCAGTTCACCTAATCTTTAGATTGTGGGAGGAAACCGCAGCACCCAGAGGAAACTCACACAAACACAAGGAGAATGTATAGACTTCATATAGACGGTCTACTGAGGTCGGAATCGAACCCAGTTCCCTGGCACTACGAGGCAGCAGTGCTAACCTCTGAGCCACCATGCCAGTATCGTTGCTCATCCAAATCTAACTATCTGTCCCATTCACCCTCATACATCTGTCTACCACTCTCTGTGGCAGTGAATGTCACGATCTCAACAAACCTTGGATGAATAAGGTTCTTGTGAATCCCCTTTCAGATTTCCTGGCAAATATCTTTATGGGCGGCACGGTGGCATAGTGGTTAGCACTGCTGCCTCACAGCGCCAGAGACCCAGGTTCAATTCCCGCCTCAGGCGACTGACTGTGTGGAGTTTGCACGTTCTCCCCGTGTCTGCGTGGGTTTCCTCCGGGTGCTCCGGTTTCCTCCCTCAGTCCAAAGATGTGCAGGTCAGGTGAATTGGCCAAGCTAAATTGCCCGTAGTGTTAGGTAAGGGGTAAATGTAGGGGTATGGGTGGGTTGCGCTTCGGCGGGGTGGTTTGGACTTGTTGGGCCGAAGGGCCTGTTTCCACACTGTAAGTAATCTAATCTGCTCTTCCCAGCAAGAAGGAACCATTTGGCTCGATTGTCCGATATTTAGGCTGTTACAAGCATACATTAATCTCTCTATGTGCAATTATCATGCAAAGTATGAGTAAATCAGGAGACATTTCATGATCAACAACAGAAATTGCTGGAAAAGCTCAGCAGGTCTGGCAGCATCTGTGGAGAGAAGGGTACTATGACCTAATTTGTTACAATTTCAGGCCAGATATCACAAACTGTGAAACTCCCAAGTAAGGAGAGATGAATGTGTTCCCCTCTTTTTTTCACTCACCCCCTTGGCTGGTCACAATGAGGTTAATTTAAAAAGTGTCCTTTCCCCCAGACCCAAATGAACTTTTGCTTTAAAAAGGAGTAATTTAAACAGGCTTTATTGAGTCAACACAGAGTATGCTCATTAATTACTAAAGGCGAGAATAATTAGTAACACAACACAAGTAACAACAGATAAGAAACAGCAGATATACCCAAAAAGATAAAATATAAAAACAAGATGATGCAGATCAGTCTCTGAGCTGTATGTGAGGAGCAGATAAGGCAATGTCCTCCACGCTTGCAGGCTGTACAGTCCATCCCGTGATAGCCAGTTCTGGAACCAGCTTGAACAGTGAGTCTTCTGACTCTTAATCAGGAAAGATGCCACTTAGCTAAACTGGTTAATGGCAATAATGGAGTTGTAGTAAGATTCAATAACATATGTCTAATAATATCACATCATTGAGTGCATTCTTAATTGGACAATTAGCTGGAAATTAGTGAATTGATCGGGTCATTCACATTTAAGTGGAAAATGTTTGTTGACGCTGCAGTTAATCAGGCTAAAATTAATTTAATTATCTCTCCTGTCTGTTGTAAACCAATTCAGATTCCTGTTATGGTAAATGACCACATATTCGGTGTTGCAACCTTTCCTTAAGATTGGCAATCAAATAAAATGTCACACTTCAAGATCACCCATCCCATCATGCTCAAAATTTCATAGTAAGAAATTTGTGTCTGATGACACCCAATTAGAATTTATTCAGCAGGACAAGTATGATTAATTGATTTTAGTGTGAGCTTATTGGCAATGACGTTTTTTTTAAAACTTGTCAGTTTTGCAGCATGAAGCTCTGGTAATTAGATGGGAATCTGAACTGTCCCTTCTAAGTGTCCCCTCTGGCAGATTGGTCTGCTTTGGTAAACTCAATTCACTCTGGCTGTTTTTAAACTCCTGAGCATTGGGGACAGCAGGTTTATTTATTCATGCATAGAATTAGTGCGTCACTGGCTGGGCCAACATTTATTGCCCCATCCCTAATTACCCAGACTGCAGTTAAGAGACAACCACATTGCTGTGGGTCTGGAGTCACATGTAGTCCAGACCAGGTAAAGGATGGCAGTTCCCTTCCCCAAAGGGTACTAGTGAACCAGATGGACTTTTCCAACAATCAAGGTGCATCATTATTAGACTCTTAATTCCAGATTTTAATTGAATTCAAATTTCACCACCTGCTATGGCAGGAATTGAACCCAGTTCTCCAGAATGCTATCTGGATTAACAGTTCAGTAATAATACCACTAGGACATCACTTCCCCTCTGATATGAGCAACGTTTTTGGAAACAATACCACACCCAACTATTCTCATGCCTCACTGAGAATGCACTGGAAATCAAGCCCCAGTATTCCTGGAATCACCACAACGTTAAAGATTTTATCAAAGTGGACGAAAATCACAGAAACATGGAAAGTAGGAGCAGGAGGAAGCCATTCATCCCTTTGAGACTCCTCTGCCATTCAATATGATCACAGCTGATAATCCAACTCAGTCCCTTGTTCCCACCTTCTCCCCATACCCTTCAATAGCTTTAGCCCAAAGAACTATATCTCATTCCTCTTGAAAACATAGAACATTACATCGCAGTACAGGCCCTTGGGCCCTTGATGTTGCGCCGACCTGTTGAACCAATCTGAAGCCTATATATTCTACACTATTCCATTTTCATCCATATGTTTATCCAATGACCACTTAAATGCCCTTAAATTCAGCAAGTCTACTACTGTGCAGGCAGGCCGTTCCACACTCCGACTACTCTCTGAGTAAAGAAACGGCCTCTGACATCTGTCCAATATTTATCACCTCTCAATTTAAAGCTATGTACCCTCACGCTAGCCATCACCATCTGAGGGAAAATGCTCTCACTGTCCACCCTATCTAACCCTCTGATTGTCTTATATCCCTCAATTAAGTCACTTCTCAACCTTCTTCTCTCTCACAAAAACAGCCTCAAGTTCCTCAGCCTTTCCTCATAAGACCTTCCCTCCATACCAGGCAATATCCCAGTAAATGTCCTCTGAACCCTTTCCAAAGCTTCCACATCCTTCCTATAATGCGGTGACCAGAACTGTACACAATACTCCAAGAGCAGCCGCACCAGAGTTTTGTACAGCTGCAGTATGACTTTGTGGCTCCAAAACTCAATCCCTCTCCAAATAACACACCATGTGCCTTCTTAACAACCCTATCAACCTGGGTGACAACTTTCAGGGACCTATGTACCTGGACACTGAGATCTCTCTGCTCATCTGCACTACCAAGAATCTCACCTTCAGCACCATACTCTTTATTCCTGTTATTCCTTCCGAAGTGAATCACCTCACACTTTTCCACATTAAGCTCCATTTGCCCAGCTCTGCAGCTTATCTATGTCCCCCAGTAACCTGCAACATTCTTTGGTACTATCTAAAACTCCATCAACCATATTGTCATCCACAAATTTGCTAATCCATTCTTCTTTGCCCTCATCCAGGTCATTTATAAAAATGACAAGCAACAGTGGCCCCAAAAAGACCCTTACGGTACACCACTAGTAACTGAACTCTAGGATGAACATTTCCCATGAACCACCACCCTCTGTCTTCTTGCAACTAGCCAATTTCTGATCCAAACTGCGAAATCACCCTCAATCCCATGCCTCTGTATTTTGTGCAATAGCCTACCATGGGGAACCTTTCGCAGGTAAAGAGATGGTTGGAAAATGGGAAGCCTTCAGAAATGAAATAACAAGAATCCAGAGAAAGTATATTCCTGTCAGGTGAAAGGGAAGGCTGGTAGGTGTAGGGAATGCTGGATGACTAAAGAAATTGAGGGTTTGGTTAAGAAAAAGAAGGAAGCATATGACAGGTTAGATCGAGTGAATCCTTAGAAGAGTATAAAGAAAGTAGGAGTATACTTAAGAGGGAAATCAGGAGGGCAAATAGGAGACATGCGATAGCTTTGGCAAATAGAATTAAGGAGAATCCAAAGGGTTTTTACAAATATATTAAGGACAAAAGGGTAACTAGGGAGAGAATAGGGCCCCTCAAAAATCAGCAAGGCAGCCTTTGTGTGGAGCCACAGAAAATGGGGGAGATACTAAATGAATATTTTGCATCAGTATTTATTGTGGAAAAGGATATGGAAGATATAGACTGTAGGGAAATAGATGGTGACATCTTGCAATATGTCCAGATTACAGAGGAGGAAGTGCTGAATGTCTTGAAATGGTTAAAAGTGGATAAATCCCCAGGACCTGATCAGGTGTACCCAAGAACTCTGTGGGAAGCTAGAGAAGTGATTGATGGACCTCTTGCTGAGATATTTGTATCATCAATAGTCATAGGTGAGGTGCAGGAAGACAAGGTGGAGGTTGACAAACGTGGTGCCACTGTTTAAGAAGGGCTGTAAAGACAAGCCAGGGAACTATAGACCGGTGAGCCTGACCTCAGTGGTGGGCAAGTTGTTGGAGGGAATCCTGAGGGACAGGATGTACATGTATTTGGAAAGGCAAGGACTGATTCGAGATAGTCAAAATGGCTTTGTGTGTGGGAAATCATGTCTCACAAACTTGATTGAGTTTTTTGAAGAAGTAACAAAGATGATTGATGAGGGCAGAGCAGTAGATGTGATCTATATGGACTTCAGTAAGACGTTCGACAAGGTTCCCCATGGGAGACTGATTAACAAGCTTAGATCTTATGGAATACAGGGAGAATTAGCCATTTGGATACAGAACTGGCTCAAAGGTAGAAGACAGAGGGTGGTGGTGGAGGGTGGTTTTTCAGACTGGAGGCCTGTGACCAGTGGAGTGCCACAAGGATCGGTGCTGGGCCCTCTACGTTTTGTCATTTACATAAATGATTTGGATGCGAGCATAAGAGGTAAAGTTAGTAAGTTTGCAGATGACACCAAAATTGGAGGTGTAGTGGACAGTGAAGAGGGTTACCTCAGATTACAACAGGATCTGGACCAGCTGGGCCAATGGGCTGAGGAGTGGCAGATGGAGTTTAATTCAGATAAATGCGAGGTGCTGCATTTTGGGAAAGCAAGTCTTAGCAGGATTTATACACTTAATGGTAAGGTCCTAGAGAGTGTTGCTGAACAAAAAGACCTTGGAGTGCAGGTTCATAGCTCCTTGAAAGTGGAGTTGCAGGTAGATAGGATAGTGAAGAAGGCGTTTGGTATGCTTTCCTTTATTGGTCAGAGTATTGAATATAGGAGTTGGGAGGTCATGTTGTGGCTGTACAGGACATTAGTTAGGCCACTGTTGGAGTATTGCGTGCAATTCTGGTCTCCTTCCTATCGGAAAGATGTTGTGTAACTTGAAAGGGTCCAGAAAAGATTTACAAGGAAGTTGCCAGGGTTAGAGGATCTGAGCTACAGGGAAAGCCTGAACAGGCTGGGGCTGTTTCCCCTGGAGCGTCGGAGGCTGAGGGGTGACTTTATAGAGGTTTACAAAATTATGAGGGGAATGAATAGGATAAATAGACAAAGTTTTTCCCTGGGGTCGGGGAGTCCAGAACTAGAGGGCATAGGTTTAGGGTGAGAGGGGAAAGATATAAAAAAGACCTAAAGGGCAACTTTTTCACGCAGAGGGTGGTACATGTATGGAATGAGCTGCCAGAGGATGTGGTGGAGACTGGTACAATTGCAACATTTAAGAGGCATTTGGATGGGTATATGAATAGGAAGGGTTTGGAGGGATATGGGCCGGGTGCTGGCAGGTGGGACTAGATTGGGTTGGGATATCTAGTCAGCATGGATAGGTTGGACCGAAGGGTCTGTTTCCATGCTGTACATCTCTATGACTCTATGTCTCTAAACGCCTTGCTGAAATCCACATACACCACATCAACCGCTTTACCCTCATCCACTTGTTTGGTCACCATCTCAAAATACTCAATAAGGTTTGTGTAGCACAACCTACTCTTCACAAAACCATGTTGACTATCTCTCATCAACTTATTTGTCTCTAGATGATTATAAATCCAATCTCTTATAACCTTTCCAACACTTTACCCACAACTGAGTAAGGCTCACTGGTTTATAATTACCAGGGTTGTCTCTACTCCCCTTCTTGAACAAGGGAACAACATTTTCTATCCTTCAGTCTTCTGACCCTGTTCTTGTAGACAATGATGACATAAAAATCAAAGTCAAAGGCTCTGCAATCTCCTCCCTGGCTTCCCAGAGAATTCTAAGATAAATCCTATCTGGCCCAGGGGACTTGTCTATTTTCACACTTTCCAGAATGGCTAACACCTCCTCCTCCTTGTGTACTTCAATCCCGTCTAGTCTAGTAGCATGTATCTTAGTATTCCCCTCAACAACGTTGTCTTTTTCCAGTGTGAATACTGACAAAAAATATTTATTTAGTGCTTCCCCTATCTCCTCAGACTCCACGCGCAACTTCCCACTACTATCCTTGATTAGCCATAATCTTTCTCTCGTCATTCTTTTATTCCTGGTATATCTATAGAAAGCTTTAGGGTTTTCCTTGATCCTATCCGCCAATGACTTCTCATGTCCCCTCCTGGCTCTTCTTAGCTCTCTCTTTAGGTCTTTCCTGGCTAACTTATAACTGTCAGGTGCCCTAACTGAGCCTTCATGTCTCATTCTAACATAAGCCTTTTCTTCCTCTTGACAAGAGATTTAACTTCTTTAGTAAACCACAGCTACCTCGCTCGACAACCTCCTCCCTGCCTGACAGGCTCATACTTATCAAGGACTCACAGTAGCTGTTCCTTGAATAAGCTCCACACTTCAATTGTGCCCATCCTCTACAGGTTCCTTACCAAACCGATGCATCCTAAACTTTGCCTAATTGCATTGTAATTGCCTTTCCCCCAGAATTTAACTCTTGCCCTGTGTTATATACTTGTCCTTTTCCATTGCTAAAATAAACATAACCAAATTGTGCTCACTCTCACCAAAGTGTTCCTCTGCCTCCAAATCTAACACCTGGCCAGGTTCATTGCCCAGTCCCAAATCCAATGTGGCCTCACCCCTTTTTGGCCTGTCTACATACTATCAGGAAACCATCCTTCACACATTGGACAAAAACTGACCCATCTAAATTACTCGAACTATAATATTTCCAGTCAATATTTGGAAAGTTAAAGTCCCCCATAACAACTACTGTGTTACTCTCACTCCTATCCAGAATTATCCTTTGCTATCTTTTCCTCTACATCTCTGGAACTATTCGGAAGCTTATAGAAAACCCCCAACAGGTGATCTCTCCTTTCCTGTTTCTAACCTCAGCCCATGCTACCTCAGTAGATGAGTCCTCAAAAGTCCTTTCTGCAATCGTAATACTGTCCTTTACTAACAGTGCCACACTACACCCTCTTTTACCATCTTCTCTGTTCTTACTGAAGCATCTAAATCCCGTAACCTGCAGCAACCATTCCTGTCCTTGCTCTATCCATGTCTCCAAAATGGTCAAAGCATTGAAGTCTCAGGTACTAACCCATACTGCAAGTTCATCCACCTTAATCCGGATGCTCCTGGCGTTGAAGTAAACACACTTCAAACCACCTTCCTGTTAGCTGCTGAACTCTTGCGACCTTGAAACCATATTTCTGACCTCACTACTCTCAACCTCCTGGATACTGGATCTACAATTTAGGTTCCCATCCCCCTGCTGAATTAGTTTAAACCCTCCCAAATAGCATCAGCAAATTTCTCCTCCAGGATATTGGTACCCCTCTGGTTCAGGTGTAGACCATCCTGTTTGTAGTTGCAAAACATTTTTGGCCTCAACCACTTGCTGTGACTGAGAATTCCAGATTCATTGCTGTCTGCATGAAGAAATTCCTCCTTAATTCAGTCCTAAATGGCTTGCCCACTATGCTTAAGAATGTGACCCCTGCTTCTGGATTCCTTGTTCATTGGGTTAAAAATCACGCATCCCAGGTTATAGTCCAACAGGTTTATTTGGAAGCACTAGCTTTCGGAGCGCTGCTCCTTCATCAGGTGGTTATACACCCTAACACCGGCACCTCCAAATCATGTTGCTTCTTGAGAACATGCTTCCTCTGTTTTACCCTGTCTAGTCCTTTCAGAATTGTATGAATTCCTAGAAGAACACCCTCATTATTTGAACTCTCATGAATATAGTCCTAACCAGCTTACTTCAGATGATAAGTGTTTTTAATTGCCAAGAAAATAACAGCACCTTTCATTTCAGGAGGCTGAAGGTTTCTGACCACTTCATACACACCCACAAGCAGTCCAGCTACCTCGGAGCCAATCTCACAGTTCTTGGCAGGCAGAAAGCCTTTGAATTGGATAACTGGTGGTCACCCCACGGACCAATCAGTTCCTTGTTGTCGGCCAAGTCTCCCTTTGTACACACCCTCTGGCTCTTGCTCATCTACAGTAACCTTCCCCCAGTGGTTGACAAATAACTGTGTAAGCAGAACTTACAATATGTACTGGTAGCTTGCTTTTGAATGCCTTCCACAGTGTGCTTCCAATTAAGCCTGTTGGACTAGAACCTGGTGTTGTGTGAGCTTGCCAGGAAGGTCCCATCTTCTCAACGTCACCCCTCACCTGAAACATAGTGATCTGCAGGTTAAACCACCATCAACTGTCTCTCTCTAATGAGAAAGCATCCTCTGGTCTGGTAAGACTGTCAGCACCTTTACTTTTAACTACCCTACCCAGCAAATCCATAAATTATCTGAGATACCACAATTAGGGCATATCCTATCTCCTATAGCTGAGTGAGTTTGCATGCAGACTACAGAGCTGGACTGCTTAATTACTCAATCATCATGTTGCTGAATCTAAACTGCACCCTTATCCTGGCCAATATATTTTCTCCCTGAACTGCACTGAAGAGAACATTATTCTTCAGCTGGTTTCAGCTTAGACTCTGAGACACAATTCCAGGAATTTTTTTTTTCTCTGTCTGTAATGATGTCATTGATTGACCTGTCATTTCCTAACACATGCCCAATCAATTCATCATTTTTTCAAATTTTGTTGTCAGTGAGAGTAGTAAACAATACTTATTCCATCAATGTTGATGTTTTAATGGAAAATTAAAGAATAACGTACAAGAGTGGGTCCAGCGGAATACTTTCTGAGTTTCTGGATTTTTAGCTTCTGTAATCAATACCATATTTCAAGTTCACTGGCAAAGTAGACAGTACTGCCTCTTACCTCAAGTCTTGAGGTATTCCTCCTCTGGACCATGGAACAAGGCAGCAAGCCACTCATTCAGCTTTCTCGGCTGTCTCTTGCTGCAACAGTTGAAAGTTGTCACAGTTACCCTCTTCATCACTCTCACTTCCTGGTTCCTTCATTCATTTATTGAGGTTTACAAAATCATGAAGGGTATAGACAGGGTGGACAGAGACAAGCTTTTTCCCAGGGTGAAGGATTCAATAATGAGAGGTCACGCTTTCAAAGTGAGAGGTGGAAAGTTTAAGGGGGATACACATGGTAAGTACTTCACACAGAGGATGGTGGGTGTTTGGAATGCGTTGCCAGCAGAGATGGTAGAGGCAGTCATGGTAGATTCATTTAAGATACGTCTAGACAGATGCATGAGTAGGTGGGGAGCAGAGGGATACAGATGCTTAGGAATTGACCGACAAGTTTAGACAGTACATTTGGATCGGCTCAGGCTTGGAGGGCCAAAAGGCCGGTTCCTGGGCTGTAAATTTTCTTTGTTCTTTGTTCATTTATTCATTCACTCTCTCAGTCTTATCAAGGTCAACTCAACCAGAGATTCAGCAGCTCAGCCGAGATAAAGGACAGGCAGCATTGGCAGTACAGTGAAACCCCTGAGCCTATTTTATGTGTCAAAAATGGAGTGGTCCTGGTTACATTCTATCTGTCATCACATTGTGCATGGCCGAGTGCTGCTAGTGAACACAATTTACTTCCAGGACTGTGGCCAGCTAGCAAAGTTGAAGTATAGACTGGAATCACAGAGTTGTAGTTTTCAAATCTCCTGAATTGATTTTAATAGAGAGATTAATGACCATCCATTAGCCTCTCAGTCATTCATGAAGTGTTGATAATCTTGAGCCTAAATCATCAGCGCTACAGTTGCAACATTGCTACTTTTCTTTGCTATTCCACTCTGCTTGAGAAAAAGACCACAATATTTAAAAAAAATATTTTTTGTGCCTGCTCCACTAATCTTAGGTTATTTCTGGATATCAACTCCTGTAATCTCTCTGCTCTTCCCCAGTTCCTAGATCCTTGCCAGTTATCTCTGAGTTTCCCACATTTTCTTGGTAAACAGTGTTGTTTAATTACACAAGTGGAGTGCTATGCCCTTTCGAGGTACATATAGATCTTGCATTCTACCAAATACCTCTTCCAAAACCTCTCTGTTCCATCGGGTTTACTTTAACAATATGCACCAAAATCTGCCTTTTTATTCAGAAATACTCACGTTTCTGAGCAACCAAACTATCAGAAGTTACTGTTTTAAACAAAAGTAGTGATTCAGTTGACTAGGGTCTGACAAGGCTCATGTACATTAATCCAAGGCTTCACTTGGAGGTCGCCACTGATGATGTTACCTAGCCAGGTAATGAAACGTCTGGATATCAAACCTACAGCTCAGCGAGCAAACCTTCACTCTCAACCGCAACCTGAGCCACAAACCTTCACAAACCTTGCAAAAATTAATCCTCATCTTGTTTGTTTTAAGCCTGACACAGGAAAGATTGTCACAATCTGTCAGATCATATACCATGGCAAAAGAAACTGAACTTACAGCCTTCAAACATTAAGTTACATGGTCACGGTGGAATCACTCCTAAAACTCAAGCTAAGTTACAAATACAGTATTTAATACAAAAATTCGATTTTGTGAATGTGTGGTGTGAGAAAGAGAGAGAGAAGAGTCTATGTGTGTGAGAGAGAGAGAGTGAGTATGTATGTGTGTGTGAGAGAGAGTGAGAGTGTGTGTGTGAGAGAGAGAGTGTGTGTGTGTGAGAGAGAGTGTGTGTGTGTGAGAGTGTGTATGTGTGAGAGAGAGTGTGTGTGAGAGAGAGTGTGTGTGAGAGAGAGTGTGTGTGTGTGTGTGTGTGAGAGAGAGTGTGTGTGTGTGAGAGAGAGAGAGTGTGTGTGAGAGAGAGAGTGTGTGTGTGTGAGAGAGAGAGAGTGTGAGAGAGAGAGAGAGAGAGAGTGTGTGTGTGAGAGAGAGAGAGTGTGTGAGAGAGAGAGAGAGAGAGTGTGAGAGAGAGAGAGAGAGAGTGTGTGTGAGAGAGAGAGAGAGAGAGTGTGTGAGAGAGAGAGAGTGTGAGAGAGAGAGAGAGAGAGAGTGTGTGAGAGAGAGAGAGAGAGAGTGTGTGTGTGAGAGAGAGAGAGAGGGAGTGTGTGAGAGAGAGAGAAAGAGAGTGTGTGTGAGAGAGAGAGTGTGTGTGAGAGAGAGAGAGAGAGAGAGTGTGTGTGTGAGAGAGAGAGAGTGTGTGTGTGTGAGAGAGAGAGAGAGAGAGAGTGTGTGTGTGTGAGAGAGAGAGAGAGAGAGAGAGAGTGAGTGTGTGTGTGAGAGAGAGAGAGAGAGAGAGTGAGTGTGTGTGTGAGAGAGAGTGAGAGAGAGAGAGAGAGAGAGTGAGTGTGTGTGTGTGTGTGCGCATGTACACACGCTCACGTGCATCCACTTTTGACCATACACACATTTGTTGGCCTCAACCTTCCCAGAGTATTTGAGGCATTCCAATCAGAGTCGAGGGAACAACTCATTCAGAAACAAACCATTGTTGTTAAACAGGTGAAGGAATAGTTAAACATGGGCAAGGAAACCTCTTGCTGAATGCCAGCAACCATTCTTCCTCAGCTGATTAATCTGCACTCCTCCATGTTGAACAACAATTGGAGGAAGCAGAGTGTGGCAAGGGTACACAATATACTCTGGGTGAGGGATTTCAGTGCCCACCACTGTCAAGATGTTTAATTTTCTCAATAGGCTTTCACTGAGTTTGATTCTGAAATGAAACGTTTGGATCTTTTGAATGTTTGCAGAACTTTACAACAAAATCTGCTAACACAGCTCGGCAGCAGTACTACTGATCAAGCTGGTCAGGTCCTTAAGGACATAGCTGCTAGACTGGGTCTGCGGCAGGTGGTGAGGGAACCAACAAACATACTTAACCTCATCCTTACTAATCTTCCAACTGCAGATACATCTGTCCATGATAGTATCAGAGCAACTACCGCACAGTGATGACAACACGGTGGCACAGTGGTTAGCACTGCTGCCTCACAGCGCCAGGGACCCGGGTTCAATTCCCGGCTCAGGCAAATGACTGTGTGGAGTTTGCACATTCTCCCCATGTCTACGTGGGTTTCCTCCGGGTGGTCCGGTTTCCTCCCACTGGCCAAAAATGTGCAGGTTAGGTGAATTGGCCATGCTAAATTTCCCGTAGCATTAGGTGAAGGGGTAAATGTAGGGGAATGGGTCTGGGTGGGTTGCACTTTGGCAGGTCAGTGTGGACTTGTTGGGCTGAAGGGCCTGTTTCCACACTGTAAGTAATCAAGTGAGTGTGGCATCAAGGAACCCAAGTTAAATTAGAATCAGTGGGTGTTGGGGGCAAACTCTCCACTGGTTGGAGTCATACCTTGCACACATTAAGATGGTGTGGTTGTTGGAGGTCAGTCATCTCAGCTCCTGGACATCTCTGCAGGAGATCCCCTGGACATCACCAATGGAAAAGGTAAAATACCCATCATTCAAAATTAGGGGTTCAAAGAATTCAGATCAGGAGGTTTGAAAAGTACCTCAACCGACTGAGGCTAGGCAAATTCCTCAGCAGAGAGCTTCTGGTATTTTAATGAATGAGGAGATTCCAACATGGAAGAGGTTCTGGTATTTAAATTGATGTTAAATAACCCTTAACATTTGAATTGGAGCAATAAACCCTGACTGTTCAAACATTGGACAGTTTCAATACATTCATTTTAAGACACATACTTTGACTGTCAAGATGTTTAATTTCCTGAATAAGCTTTCACTGAGTTTGATTCTGTAATTAAGTGTTTGGATTTTTTGAATGTTTGCAGAACTTTACAGCAGAATCCCCGAACACAGCGCCACCTACAGATGTATCAGATAGTGCAGCAAGATGTGGATAAATTTGCAATAGGGTTGAAGAAATGTATTTATTTCTTCACCTTTTGACATTCTATTCTTGCTCATGTTGGGTATCGGGTCCTTCGTTCTGGTGAGTTGTTGTCTGAGCGTGGCTGTTGGTTTGTGTGCCGTTATGAGTCCTAGGGGTCGCAGTAGTCTGGCTGTCAGTTCCGAGATGCTCCTGATGTATGGTAGTGTGGCTAGTCCTTTTGATTGCATTTCTTAGCCCACCTGAGCATTTTTAAAGTGTGGTCACTGTCGAAATGTTGGGAAATCCATTCTTTTGAAATACTGCCACAGGATCCTTTATCTAAGAGTTATCGTGTCATACAGCATGTAAACACACCCTTTGGTCCAATCAGTCCATGCTGAACATAATCCCAAACCAAACTAGTTCCACCTGCCTGCTCCTTGCACATATCCCTCCAAACATTTCCTTTTGATGTACTTATTCAACTGTCTTTTAAATGTTGCAATTATATCCATCAACGACTTCCTCAGGAAGTTCATTCCAAACGTGAACCAACTTCTGTGTAAAAAAATGCCCCTCATGTCTTTTCCCTCTCACCTTAAAAATGTGCCCCTTCATCTTGAAGTTCCCCATCCTCAGGAAAAGACAACTGCCATTAACTTACTCTATGTTGTGGTTCTGTTCGCTGAGCTGGAAGTTTTTGTTGCAAACGTTTCGTCCCCTGGCTAGGCGACATCATCAGTGCTTGGGAGCCTCCTGCAAAGCACTTCTTTAATGTTTCCTCCGGTGTTTATAGTGGTCTGTCCCTGCCGCTTCCGGTTGTCAGTTTCAGCTGTCCGCTGTAGTGGTTGGTATATTGGGTCCAGGTCGATGTGTTTGTTGATGGAGTTTGTGGATGAATGCCATGCCTCTAGGAATTCCCTGGCTGTTCTCTGTCTGGCTTGCCCTGTGATAGTAGTGTTGTCCCAGTCGAATTCATGTTGTTTGTTGTCTGTGTGTGTGGCTACTAAGGATAGCTGGTCGTGTCGTTTCGTGGCTAGTTGATGTTCATGTATGCGGATTGTTAGCTGTCTTCCTGTTTGTCCTATATAGTGATTAGTGCAGTCCTTGCATGGGATTTTGTACACTACATTCGTCTTGCTCATGTTGGGTATCGGGTCCTTCGTTCTGGTGAGTTGTTGTCTGAGCGTGGCTGTTGGTTTGTGTGCCGTTATGAGTCCTAGGGGTCGCAGTAGTCTGGCTGTCAGTTCCGAGATGCTCCTGATGTATGGTAGTGTGGCTAGTCCTTTTGATTGTGGTATGTCCTCGTTCCGTGGTCTTTCTCTTAGGCATCTGTTGATGAAGTTGCGCAGGTATCCGTTTTTGGCGAATACCTTGTATAGGTGTTCCTCTTCTTCTTTTTGCAGTTCTGGTATACTGCAGTGTGTTGTGGCCCTTTTGAATAGTGTCCTGATGCAGCTTCTTTTGTGTGTGTTGGGGTGGTTACTTTCATAGTTTAGGACTTGGTCTGTGTGTGTGGCTTTCCTGTATACGCTTGTGGTGAATTCTCTGTTTGGTGTTCTCTGTACCATCACGTCTAGGAATGGGAGTTGGCTATCCTTTTCTTCTTCTCTTGTGAATCGGATTCCTGTGAGTGTGGCGTTGATGATCCGGTGTGTTTTTTCTATTTCCGTGTTTTTAATGATTACGAACGTGTCATCGATATATCTGACCCAGAGTTTGGGTTGAATTTGTGGTAGGACTGTTTGTTCTAACCTTTGCATAATTGCCTCTGCTATGAGTCCCGAGATTGGTGATCCCATGGGTGTTCCGTTGATTTGTTCGTATATCTGGTTGTTGAATGTGAAGTGTGTTGTGAGGCACAAGTCCAGTAGTTTAAGTATGCCGTCTTTGTTGATTGGTTCAGCGTCCTGTTTTCTGTTCTGTATGTCCAGTAGGTTGGCTATTGTTTCTCTGGCTAGGGCTTTGTCAATCGAAGTGAACAGTGCCGAATGATATCATGGTTTCTTCTTTGTCTATGTGTATATTTCTGATGATGTCCAAGAATTCCTGTGTTGATTGTATAGAGTGTTTCAGTTGACCAGGTGTTTCAGTTTCTGTTGTAGTTCTTTGGCCAGTTTGTATGATGGTGTCCCTGGCAGTGATACTATGGGCCTGAGTGGGATTTCTGGTTTGTGTACTTTAGGTAATCCATAGAATCTGGGGGTGTTGTTGCTTTCTGATTTCATTCTTTGTAGGTCAGCTCTGGTTATCTGTCCGTTTTCTTGTAGATTCCTTAGTGTGTTATTTATCCTATTGGTGAGTTGTGGTGTGGGGTCAAATTCCTTCATTTGGTAGGTGTTGATATCTGCAAGTAGTTGTTGTGCTTTTTGGATGTAATCAGATTTATCTAGGATGACCGTCATTCTGCCTTTATCTGCTGGTAGTATGATTATGTTCTTATCGTTTCTTAGTGATTTCAGTGCTTCCCTCTCCTTGGTGTTGAGGTTATGTGTTTGTCTTTTCCTTATTATCATAGGTACGACCGTTTGTCTCACTGTTTGTTGTGTCTCTTCTGTCAGTCCATTGTTCCTGAGTGTGCATTCTAGTGCTGCTATGAAGTCTGCTGTCTTGGCATCCCTGTGGTTGTAGTTGAGTCCCTTGGCCAGTATTGTTCTTTCCGTGTCTGTGAGCTGTCTGTGGGAGAGGTTTTTAACCCAGGTGTGTGTTGTAGTGTCCTCTTTGTTGTGTGTTAGTTTGGCCATTTTTCCTTTTAGTGCCGTTTTTTTGCGGTGTGTTGTCCTGTTCTGTCCTATGGTGACTGCCTGTTCTATGGTCCGGGTCCATTCCTGATTCGTGGTTTTTGAAATTAACGACTTTTGGCGCGCAATTTCATGTCTGTATCTGTGAAGTCGGTTGTGCGCGTCTGTGATCATTACCTGGATCATCCTGAATCCGTTCTGCTTGGCTGTTTCCCTGGCTTGTGGGTTGTTGACTGGTGGTCTGTATCTGACACATTCGATTCTTTCGGCATTCGTGTAGGAACCGGAGTTGTTCGTATGTGGCGCTTAGTCGGTTAGCGCAGGATTCCCATTTCCTGGCTTGATTCAGCGTCTCTCGCCCATAAGTGTTCAAAGTTTGTGCGAAGATTTGTAGCTCGGGTGCTCGTTTTTGTGGTTCTGTTCGCCGAGCTGGAAGTTTTTGTTGCAAACGTTTCGTCCCCTGGCTAGGCGACATCATCAGTGCTTGGGAGCCTCCTGCGAAGCGCTTCTTTGATGTTTCTTCCGGTGTTTATAGTGGACTGTCCCTGCCGCTTCCGGTTGTCAGTTTCAGCTGTCCGCTGTAGTGGTTGGTATATTGGGTCCAGGTCGATGTGTTTGTTGATGGAGTTTGTGGATGAATGCCATGCCTCTAGGAATTCCCTGGCTGTTCTCTGTCTGGCTTGCCCTATGATAGTAGTGTTGTCCCAGTCGAATTCATGTTGTTTGTTGTCTGCGTGTGTGGCTACTAAGGATAGCTGGTCGTGTCGTTTCGTGGCTAGTTGATGTTCATGTATGCGGATTGTTAGCTGTCTTCCTATTTGTCCTATCTAGTGATTAGTGCAGTCCTTGCATAGTATTTTGTACACTACATTCGTCTTGCTCATGTTGGGTATCGGGTCCTTCGTTCTGGTGAGTTGTTGTCTGAGCGTGGCTGTTGGTTTGTGTGCCGTTATGAGTCCTAGGGGTCGCAGTAGTCTGGCTGTCAGTTCTGAGATGCTCCTGATGTATGGTAGTGTGGCTAGTCCTTTTGGTTGTGGTATGTCCTCGTTCCGTGGTCTTTCTCTTAGGCATCTGTTGATGAAGTTGCGCAGGTATCCGTTTTTGGCGAATACCTTGTATAGGTGTTCCTCTTCTTCTTTTTGCAGTTCTGGTGTACTGCAGTGTGTTGTGGCCATTTTGAATAGTGTCCTGATGCAGCTTCGTTTGTGTGTGTTGGGGTGGTTACTTTCATAGTTTAGGACTTGGTCTGTGTGTGTGGCTTTCCTGTATATCCTTGTGGTGAATTCTCCATTTGGTGTTCTCTGTACCATCACGTCTAGGAATGGGAGTTGGCTATCCTTTTCTTCTTCTCTTGTGAATCGGATTCCTGTGAGTGTGGCGTTGATGATCCGGTGTGTTGTTTTTTCTATTTCCGTGTTTTTAATGATTACGAACGTGTCATCGACATATCTGACCCAGAGTTTGGGTTGAATTTGTGGTAGGACTGTTTGTTCTAACCTTTGCATAACTGCCTCTGCTATGAGTCCCGAGATTGGTGATCCCATGGGTGTTCCGTTGATTTGTTCGTATATCTGGTTGTTGAATGTGAAGTGTGTTGTGAGTCACAAGTCCAGTAGTTTAAGTATGCCATCTTTGTTGATAGGTTCAGCGTCCTGTTTTCTGTTCTGTATGTCCAGTACTACCAGCAGATAAAGGCAAAATGACGGTCATCCTAGATAAATCTGATTACATCCAAAAAGCACAACAACTACTTGCAGATATCAACACCTACCAAATGAAGGAATTTGACCCCACACCACAACTCACCAATAGGATAAATAACACACTAAGGAATCTACAAGAAAACGGACAGATAACCAGAGCTGACCTACAAAGAATGAAATCGGAAAGCAACAACACCCCCAGATTCTATGGATTACCTAAAGTACACAAACCAGACATCCCACTCAGACCCATAGTATCACTGCCAGGGACACCATCATACAAACTGGCCAAAGAACTACAACAGAAACTGAAACACCTGGTCAGCGGATCCAAACACTCTATACAATCAACACAGGAATTCTTGGACATCATCAGAAATATACACATAGACAAAGAAGAAACCATGATATCATTCGGCACTGTTCACTTCGATTGACAAAGCCCTAGCCAGAGAAACAATAGCCAACCTACTGGACATACAGAACAGAAAACAGGACGCTGAACCAATCAACAAAGACGGCATACTTAAACTACTGGACTTGTGCCTCACAACACACTTCACATTCAACAACCAGATATACGAACAAATCAACGGAACACCCATGGGATCACCAATCTCGGGACTCATAGCAGAGGCAGTTATGCAAAGGTTAGAACAAACAGTCCTACCACAAATTCAACCCAAACTCTGGGTCAGATATGTCGATGACACGTTCGTAATCATTAAAAACACGGAAATAGAAAAAACAACACACCGGATCATCAACGCCACACTCACAGGAATCCGATTCACGAGAGAAGAAGAAAAGGATAGCCAACTCCCATTCCTAGACGTGACGGTACAGAGAACACCAAACGGAGAATTCACCACAAGGGTATACAGGAAAGCCACACACACAGACCAAGTCCTAAACTATGAAAGTAACCACCCCAACACACACAAAAGAAGCTGCATCAGGACACTATTCAAAAGGGCCACAACACACTGCAGTATACCAGAACTGCAAAAAGAAGAAGAGGAACACCTATACAAGGTATTCGCCAAAAACAGATACCCGCGCAACTTCATCAACAGATGCCTAAGAGAAAGACCATGGAACGAGGACATACCACAACCAAAAGGACTAGCCACACTACCATACATCAGGAGCATCTCGGAACTGACAGCCAGACTACTGCGACCCCTAGGACTCATAACGGCACACAAACCAACAGACACGCTCAGACAACAACTCACCAGAACGAAGGACCCGATACCCAACATGAGCAAGACGAATATAGTGTACAAAATACCATGCAAGGACTGCACTAATCACTATATAGGACAAACAGGAAGACAGCTAACAATCCGCATACATGAACATCAACTAGCCACGAAACGACACGACCAGCTATCCTTAGTAGCCACACACACAGACAACAAACAACATGAATTCGACTGGGACAACACTACTATCACAGGGCAAGCCAGACAGAGAACAGCCAGGGAATTCCTAGAGGCATGGCATTCATCCACAAACTCCATCAACAAACACATCGACCTGGACCCAATATACCAACCACTACAGCGGACAGCTGAAACTGACAACCGGAAGCGGCAGGGACAGACCACTATAAACACCGGAGGAAACATCAAAGAAGTGCTTTGCAGGAGGCTCCCAAGCACTGATGATGTCGCCTAGCCAGGGGACGAAACGTTTGCAACAAAATCTTCCAGCTCGGCGAACAGAACCACAACAACGAGCACCCGAGCTACAAATCTTCGCACAAACTTTGAAAACTTACTCTATACCTGTCATTATTTTATCTTCCCCTATAAGGTCACCTCTTAATCTCTTGCCCTCCAGTGAGAAAAGTCCCAGCTTTATCCAGCCTTTATTTAGAGTCATGGAGATGTACAGCATGGAAACAAACCCTTTGGTCCAACTCGTCCATGCCAAACAGATATCCCAACCCAATCTAGTCCCATATGCCAGCACCTGGCCCAAATCCCTCCAAACCCTTCCTATTCATATACCCATCCAGATGCCTTTTAAATGTTGTTATTGTACCAGCCTCCACCACTTCCTCTGGAAGCTCATTCCAAACAGATGCTACCCTCTGCGTGAAAACGTTGCCCCTTAGGTCTCTTTTATATCTTTCCCCTCTCACCCTAAACCTATGCCCTCTAGGTCTGGACTTCCGCACCCCAAGGAAAAGACTTTGTCTATTTATCTTCTCCATGCCCTTCATGAGTTTATAAACATCTTTGAGGTCACCCCTCAGCCTCCGATGCTCCAGGGAAAACAGCCCTAGCCTATTCAACCTCTCAAATTCTCCAACCCTGGCAACATCCTTGTAAATTTTTTCTGAACTCTTTCAAGTTTCTCAACATCTTCCCCATAGGAATGAGACCAGAATTGCACGCATTATTCCAACAGTGGCCTAACCAATGTCCTGTACAGCCGCAACATGACCTCCCAACTCCTGTACTCAATACTCTGACCAATAAAGGAAAGCATACCAAATGCCTTCTTCACTATCCTATCTACCTGCAACTCCACTTTCAAGGAGCTATGAACCAGCACTCCAAGGTCTCTTTGTTCAGCTACACTCCCTCGGACCTTCTTACTCAAACCTTCCATACCTGGCATCATCTTGGTAAGTCCCTTCTCAGTTGAAACTTTATTGCTGGAACAGCACAGCAGGTCAGGCAGCATCCAGGGAACAGGAGATTCGACGTTTCGGGCACAGGCCCTTCTTCAGGAATGAGCAGAGAGTGTTCAGCAGGAGAAGATAAAAGGTAGGGAGGAGGGACTTGGTGGAGGGGAGTTGGAAATGTGATAGGTGGAAAGAGGTCAAGGTGAGGGTGATAGGTCGGAGTAGGATGGAGGCGGAGAGGTCAAGAAGAAGACTGCAGGTCAGGAAGGCGGTGCCGGGCTGGAAGGATCCGGCTGAGACAAGGTGGGGGGAGGGGGGATGAAGAAACTGGTGAAGTCCAAGTTCATCCCCTGCGGTTGGAGGGTTCCCAGTCGGAAGATAAGACGCTCCTCCTCCGACCGTCGGGTTGTTGTGGTTTGGCGGTGGATGAGTCCAATGACCTGCATATCCTCGGTGGAGTGGGAGGGGGAGTTGAAATGCTGTGCCACAGGTTGGTTGGGTTGGTTCGTCCGGGTGGCCCAGAGGTGCTCTCTGAATCGCTCCGCAAGTAGGCGGCCTGTCTCCCCAATATAGAGGAGGCCACACCGGCTGCAGCGGATGCAGTAGATGATGTGGGTGGAGGTGCAGGTGAATCTGTGGCGGATATGGAAGTTTCCCTTGGGGCCTTGGAGAGAAGTGAGGGGGGAGGTGTGGGCGCACGTGTTGCACCTCCTGCGGTTGCAAGGGAAGGTGCCGGGAGTGGTGGTGGGGTCGGTGGGGGGTGTGGATCTGACAAGGGAGTCGCGGAGGGAGTGGTCTCTACGGAAAGCTGATAGGGGAGGGGAGGGAAATATATCCTTGGTGCTGGGGTCTGTTTGGAGGTGGCGGAAGTGACGGCGGATGATGCGCTGTACATGGAGATTGGTGGGGTGGTAGGTGAGGACCAGTGGGGTTCTGTCCTGGTGGCGGTTGGAGGGGCGGGGCTCAAGGGGCTCAAGTCCCTTCTCAGCCCTTTCCAGCTTAATAATATAACAAGGCAGCACTCGTCCAATACTATTTGTAACATCAGCTTGAGGTAGTTGCCAGGACTGGTAAATTATAGCTACGAGGAGAGATTGGAGAGGTTGGGGTTGCTTTACTTGAAACAGGGAAGACTGAGGGATGATATGATTGAGGCATACAAAACTGTGAGGGGTAGACATACAGTAGACAGGGGAACCTATTTCTCTTACCAGAAAGTTCAAAAACCAGGGGTCATCGATTCAAGGGGAATGGCAGAGGATTAGAGGGGATGGGAGGAAAACGTTTTTTATGCAGAGGGTAGTCAGTGTCTGAAATTCATTGCCTGAGATGGTGATGGAGGCAGAGACCTAAACTCTTTTAAAAAGTACCTGAAGCTGCACTTTAAGTGCTGTAATCTGCTGCGCTATGGGTGGTGTGCAGGAAGATTGGATTAGGAAGGGCACTGGGTGTCTTTGAGTTGGCATGGACAAGGTGGGCCAAATAGTCCCTTCTGTACTGTATCATTTCTATAGTTTCATGGTTCTAGTTCTTTCTAATACATTTTGAAACTGAACATTCAGACTGAGGGATCATTTTAATATAATTCATCAATGTTTGCTCTAGAATATTAACTTAAAATATTCAAATGCTGTAGTTTCCTTTTAAATTATGCATAAAAACATTGAAAGCTAGCAGAATGTTAGTCTTCAGAGTGAGTGGACTAGAATATAGAAGAGAGAAATTTTTGCTGCAACCATACATGGCTGTGCTAACTCCACATCAGGAGTACTGTCTTACAGTCCGAGACACCACATCCTGGGCAGAATATATTGGTCTTGGAAAAGTTCAGCAAAGATTTACCAGACAGTGCCTTTATTGCTTTGTATACAGAAGGTTAATGGGTGATTTGATTGATGTTTCAAAGATCCTGAAAGAAATTGATAAGAGAGTTAAAAATATACAGTTTCTATCTTTATGGGCTCCCACTGTTCTGTTATGTCTGACAGTCAGTATGCCTTCAAAAGACATGTTAATAGTATCATCATTGTGTCATGTCACTTGTAGTTTACAGGTCTCAAATGCCATCTTACCTGAGAGCCTAAAGGGTAACACACTAATAGTAGCATAATGCTATTTTCCCTGGAGCATCGGACGCTGAGAGGTGACCTTGTAGAGGTTTATAAAATCATGACGTGTATGGACAGAGTGAATTGACAAGGTCTTTTTCCCAGGGTAGCAGAGTCCAAAACTAGAGGGCGTAAGTTTCAGAAGAGAGGGGAAAGACTTAAAAGGAACCAGAGGGCTAGCGTTTTCACACAGAGGGTAGTGTACCTATGGTATGACCTGCCAGAGGAAATGGTGGAGGCTGGTACGATTACAGCATTTAAAAGGCATCTGGATGGGTATATGAATAGGGAGGGTTTAGACGGCTATGGGTAAAATGCTAGCAAATGGGGTCTAGATTTATTTTGGATATTTGGTCGGCATGGACACGTTGGACCAAAGGGTCTGTTTCCATGCTGTACATCTCTATGACTCTATGACTCTACTGCTCTCTATTAACAAACAGGTTAATATGCGAGCAGACACTCATGTGCCTATGAATGTAATATTAGTATTTATTAAAGAGCTGGAATAGACATCTATTTGAGTCTTCAATACGTAGTTTCTTCTGTTATGTGGGATAACATGAATATTATGACCATAGGTAAAATTGTCTACTGGAGGTAAAAACCCATAGCATACTTAGCAGCAGTGGTTCAAGAAAATAAATGAAGATCTCAATGTCAGACCAACTAGACAGCTGTCCTGAACATCAACAAGTCAGAAGATCAGCAATATCCATCTCTGGGAGTACTGACATTTGTTTAGATCTGAATGTAAGGTAGTTGGCAGCCAGAAGACAGTAATTTCTTTCGGAGCAAAATTTAAAGATATTGAAGTTCCAATAAATTTCTAACAGATTCTGACTTCTTAAAAAAGGCTGAAGTTACAAATGCAAAAAAAAGAAAGACGATGCAGTGAGGATGAATTTGTTTAATTATCGAATTTACAAAACATGCATATGAGCAACAATGCATATCTGTTTGGGATCAGCTTTTATCTTTGGGAAAGCGGCATGGGGATTAATTCATCACAGTACCATAACCCGCATTCTGAGAATATTAAGTTTTCAGATGGAATCCAACTTCAGGTCTCTTGAAGTAGGACTCTCAGATGGAAGCAAATTCCTCTTTGTAACTGAATAACTTCATGGGACCTCAGATACTCTCATGCCTGTGAATTGATACTTGTATGCAGTGGTGAGCTGTAATTAACATCTATTGGATTCTTCAACACCATTTTATCCACACTTGGGAATTGGTTTGGCTCAGCTGGGTGGATTGTTGGTTTACAGAGCAGTGTGATGCCAACGGCATGAGTTTAAATTACCATGAAGGGCTCTCCTGCTCAACCTCTTCCCTCGCTTGAGGTCTGGTAGCCCTCAGGTTAAATCACCACCAGTTGCCTCTCTCTTTAATGAGAGAGCAGCCCCAAAGGTCTGGAAAGACTATGGCAACACCACATTTTACCCACACTTACTTTATAATGTTGCAAGGCATAGCATAAACATAAACAACCTATTGGAGGTAAAACCCTCATCATTCCCAATAATGGGATGTTTGTGAAACCTGCCTTTCCTGTCAGTTGTTTAACTACCCACTGTCATTTATAATTAGATGTAGCAGGACTGCAAAATTTCAATATGATGCACTGGCTGGGGGATTATTTAGCTTCGTCTGTCAAAAACCTTCTGACCTGCATGTAGTCCTCCCCTTCACGAGATTGGTCCCTAATGTTTAGGGATGTCTGATGTTGTTCCTGATGTGCCTCTCTACAATCTCACTCAATCATAGTTGATTCTCTGGCTTGATGGTAATGGTAAACTGGGAGATGTGTGTGGGACATGAGGTTCCCAGCTGTGATTAATACGTTTCAAAGTTTGGGAGAAGATTTGTAGCTCGGGTGCTCGTTTTTGTGGTTCTGTTCGCCGAGCTGGGAATTTGTGTTGCAGACATTTCGTCCCCTGTCTAGGTGACATCCTCAGTGTTTGGGAGCCTCCTGTGAAGTGCTTCTGTGATGTTTCCTCCGGCATTTATAGTGATTTGTATCTGCCGCTTCCGGTTGTCAGTTCCGGTTGTCAGAATGCACACTCAGAAACAACGGACTGACAGAAGAGACACAACAAACAGTGAGACAAAGTATCATACCCCTGAAACAAGGAAAAGACAAACACATAACCTCAACACCAAGGAGAGGGAAGCATTAAAATCACTAAGAAATGATAAGAACATAATCATACTACCAGCAGACAAAGGCAGAATGACGGTCATCCTGCTCAAAGCAGAGTACATCCAAAAAACGCAACAACTACTTGCAGATACCAACACCTACCAAAAGAGGGAGTTTGACCCCACCCCACAGCTCACCAATAGGCTAAACAACACACTGAGGAACCTACAAAAAAATGGACAGATAACCAGGTCTGACCTACAGAGAATGAAACCTGAAAGCAACAACACCACCCGATTCTATGGACTACCGAAAGTGCACAAACCAGACATCCCACTCAGACCCATAGTATCACTACCAGGGACACCATCACACAAACTGGCTAAAGAACTACAGCAGAAACAGAAACACCTGATCAGCGGATCCAGACACTCTATACAATCAACACAGCAATTCTTGGACATCATCAGAAATATACACATAGACAAGGAAGAAACTATGGTCTCATTCGATGTAACGGCACTGTTCACTTCTATCGACAAAACCCTAGCCAGAGAAACAATAGCCAACCTGCTGGACATACAGAACAGACAACAAGACCGGGAACTTATCAACAAAGATGGCATATTCAAACTACTGGACCTGTGCCTCACAACATACTTCACATTCAACAACCAAATATACGAACAAATCACCGGCACACCGGGCTCACCCATCTCTGGACTCATAGCAGAAGCAGTAATGCAAAGGTTAGAACAAACAGTCTTACCGCAAATTCAACCCAAACTCTGGGTCAGATATGTAGATGATACCTTTGTAATCATTAAAAACACAGAAATAGAGAACACACACCGGATCATCAACTTCACACTCACAGGAATCCGATTCACTAGAGAGGAAGAAAAGGACAACCAACTCCCATTCCTAGACGTGATGGTACAGAGAACACCGAAAGGAGAATTCACCACAAAGGTACACAGGAAAGCCACTCACACAGACCAAGTCCTATACTACGAAAGCAACCACCCCAACACACACAAAAGAAGTTGCATCAAGACACTGTTCAAAAGGGCCACAACACACTGCAGTACACCAGAACTGCACCTATACAATGTATTCGCTAAAAATGAATACCTCCACAATTTCATCAACAGATGCCTAAGGGAAAGACAACGGTATGAGGACATGCCACAACCCAAAGAACTAGCCACACTACCATACATCAAAAACATTTCTGAACTGACAGCTAGACTACTGTGACCACTTGGACTCATAACAGCACACAAACCAACAGCCACTCTCAGACAACAACTCATCAGGACGAAGGACCCGATACCCAGCATGAGCAAAACTAATGTCATGTACAAAATCCCATGCAAGGACTGCACAAAACACTACATAGGATAGACAGGAAGGCAGCTAACAATCCGCATCCATGAACACCAACTAGCTACGAAACGACATGACCAGCTATCCTTAGTAGCCACACACTCAGAGGACAAGCAACATGAGTTCGACTGGGACAACACTACTATTATCAGACAAGCCAAACAGAGAACAGCCAGGGAATTCCTAGAGGCATGGCACTCATCCACAGATTCAATCAATAAGCACATCGACCTGGACCCAATATACCGACCACTGCAGCAGACAGCTGGAACTGACTACCGGAAGTGGCAGAGACAGGCCACTATAAATGCTAGAGGAAACATCACAGAAGCGCTTCACAGGAGGCTCCCAAGCACTGAGGATGTCACCTAAACAGGGAACAAAACATCTGCACCACAAATTCCCAGCTCGGCGAACAGAACCACAACGATTAATACATTTCTTCTGATCGTAGTCCACAATATCTCAAGGATGCCCAGTTTTCAGCTGCAAGATCTGTCCTGAAGTCCATTCCATTTAGCATAGTAGTCCATTCCATTTAGCACAACACAGGGTGACTTCAATACAATACAGTCTCTAGGAAGAGCTGGGCAAAGGTCACTCCTACAAACACTTTCATGGACAGTTGCAGGGTTGATGGGTTGGTTGATGAGGATAAGATCCTATCGATTCTCCAGTCCCTTGCTGAAGGCCCTAATTGACTCAACACTGACTCATCACTAAACATAAAGTGTCAACCTAGTGAAGTGAGATTGTTTAGCTTTTGTATATCACAAACAATCCCACAGCCAGTGGATCATATTAAAATTTTGCAGTCCTGCCACATCCAATCATAAATGCCAGCTGGGGTGACGTGGTGCCTCAGTAGTTAACACTGCTGCCTAGCAGCACCAGGAACCCAGGTTCAATTCCAGTCTTGGTCAATGGTTTGTGTGGGATGTGCATGTTCTCCCCGTGTCTGCGTGGGTTTCCATCAGGTGTCCCAGTTTCCTCCCACAGTCTAAAGACATGCAGGTGGGGCAAAATGGACACGCTAAACTGCCCACGTGTCCAGGGATGTGTCGGCCAGGTGGATTAGCCATGGAGAATGTAGGGTTACAGAATGGGATGGTATGTTCTTCGGAAAGTCGGGATGGGCCAAATGGCCTGTTGCATACTGTTGAGATACTATGATCAGTTGAGCGATGATTCTTGGTGGTAATCCTTGTCCACGTTTTATTCAATGTTATGAGACTTATGCAATCGGAGTCAGTATTGGAATCTACCAAGACTACGCTCTCCTAATTTTGTATCTCTGTGTTACCCTCTCATGATGCGACAGAGCATATTCATGAATGGTGAAGTTGGTGTCCAAGTCCGTGGCTGTGAGATATGATTTGTTGAGCATGACTATGTTAAACTGTTGCTTGGACTAGCCTATAGGAGATCACTCAAAATCTCAGCACAAGCCACCAGATGATAGTACAAGAAACTTTGCAAGATTCCCTGGATGGGTGTACCTTTGTATTTTAATATCTAAGTGGTCTTTCCAGCTTTATTCTTATCCAATTTGATGGACTACATGGTCTACTTATTTCCAATTTTGATTTTTTATGTACTTATATCTACTTGTGTTCCCCCTAAGATCAATTCTGCATACACAAACACTGTGGGGTCATCAATGGAAACTTACATCATCTTTCACACCACTTTTCCCTTTATCTCTCTTCTCAGGTGTTCACAATGGATATTTCATCAGCCTAGCTTAGGTCTGGAATTAATCCAGTACTCAAAGACATGTTTCACATTCAGGAAGCCTGCTGTGTGCAGCTGACAGACAACATACAACTGGACACCTCTAACATCATGGTAGTTCAACAGGAGGATGCTAAGGTGACATACGGTTTGCTGTAAAGAGATTTTCATCACTGAGGCCATCTGCACTTGAGCAGCTGGCGTCGAGCAATCTTGCATCACAAACATAATGAGGACTGCATGCTACTGATGCTTCTCACTGCTGCATATGATCACTTCCCCTCACTCAGGAATCACTTAGAAGCAGCATTCGATTATTTATTAACCCCAGGATTATTTACATGGCAGATCAGTATTGGGTATAAAGCAAATAATTACCACAAACCACTAAAAGAAACAATCTTAGTCTGTTTATTTCTCCTCAATGTGAAAGGGTGATAAGTGGCAAGCATTGAGTGTTTCCCGGAGGCCAGTTAAGAGTCAACCACATTGGTGATTGCCAATTGTCAGAAAAACCCATCTAGTTCACTAATGTCCTTTAGGGAAGGAAACTATTACCTGAATCTGGCCTACATATCACTGCAGACCCACAGCAATGAAGTTTACTCTTAACTACCCCCTGGCCAATTAGGGATGACATTAAATGTTGGCCTAGTCAGTAATGTCCACATCCTGTGAATGAATAAAAAATTTCCCATACTAGATGAAAGTATACTTGAGATTCTTGACTTATTTATTGATCCAAAAGATACTGAACATCGTCAGGGCACACTAAAACTGTTTGCTCCCAATTCATCCCTTTTATTTTATGTTTCCACTATCATTCTAATCATAACAATTCATTGCATAAAGAAATTTTCCACATCTTCTCCCTTGCCCATCTGCCAAAGTCTTCTCATTCAATCTGTAAAGACCCTTCATTTTTCTTATTTTGGTGTTCTGATGGAAGAGTAGGCTTTCCAATTAATTATAATTGTTTATGACATCATGTTGCCGTGGTAAAGATGGTCACTCAGCATATATTGTCACTTACCATCAATAACAGCAGCCTAAAATTCCAATGATGATTTGCTGCAGGCCAGATCATCCATATTGCTGCAGGAAGTCAAGAGTCCTTCGACAGAACATTCCAAACCTATAACCTTTCCCATCTAGAAGGACAAATACAGCGTGTGCTTGGGAATGCCACCACTTATGATTTCCCCTCCAGGCCACTCTCATCCCGACTAGGAAATATATTGCTGTTCCTTCAGACTGGCTGGGTTCAAAATCTCGGAACTCTCCTCCTACCAGTACAATGGGCGTAGCTACATTGGCTGGATTGCAGCAGTTCAAGAAGGCACCTCATCACTATCTTGTCAAGGGCAATTAAGAATGAACAATAAATACTGGCCTAGCCAGTGATATTCACACCCCATGAAAGAAATTTTGAAAGTTTCATATCATTTGGGTCTAGGACAGATTTGATTAACTTTACAAATTGCACAAATTGTGAATGGCTACATATGAGCAAATGGGATGAATTTGCTCCTTTAATAAGATTATGCTGTCCTTGGCATTTTTTTCAGAAGGTTATAAATGACTCAGACTCCGAAAAGTCTGGGGTTGAAGAGTTTTAGGGCTAATAGCTAACAGAGACTGCCTCAGGCAGAAGGCTTTCAAGTTTAAAAAAACATACTTGTGCACTGAAAGGGGAGCGGCCAGTTCTCCCAGCTCAGGTTTGGTTTGAGAAGCAAGACCAGGCTGGTACTCTCTCTCTGATTTCTATCCTGTAAGAACCTCTGTTTGATTTTATCTTTTGTGCCAAGGGGCGTTTATGGGGACTGTTGCAAGTATTTGGAACAGCTTTTTAAATTGGGATGGTCTGTTGGGTTTTTGGAGAGTTTAAGTTATTTGTTATTCTGTTTTCTGTTGTTTGTGTTTCATTCAGTAATCTTGTCAATAAATTCTGATTTGTTTAAAACTACGTGGTTTGACCAGCTCCCCTAGAATATTCATGTTACACCTGCTTAAAACAACTAGCAAGGTTAGGGTTTGAGCTACCTTCTAGAAATGTTTTGAGGGGGTCTGGCCTAATCCATTACAAACTGGGGGCTCATCCAGAATTTGTTCTATAGTTCTGATTTGGGATAAAGGTTGTTGGACTCGAAGGCAGCAAGTAGTAGGTGTTAGTGTCTTATGTTCCTGGTGTTGAATTTGGTTGGTTTAAACAGTGCTTGTGATAGCGATGGCTCTTTGAGTCCCCAAGAGTTTTCTGGGGGGGGGTGGAAGAAGTGACCTTGGGGGTTTTGCAAAATGTGAATAAGGTCAAGCAGCTGGAATTAGCAGACAAGTTGGGGTCGGAGCTGCCTCCTTCTGTGAGGAAAGGAGAGATCACTACAGCAGTAGCTCAGTATTTAAAGTTGCTTGAAACACCATCAGAATCTAAAATTCAATTGAAAATGAAGCAGCTTAACTTAGAGGCAAAAGACAAGGAATTATGATTAAAAGCAGAGGAAAGATGAAAAACAATGAATTGCTTTAACAGAAGAGAAAGAAAAGGAGAGAAAGTTTGAACATCAGAAATTGGCACTTAGACCAGGAAGTCAGTTTAAAAGGATGAAGATGAAGGCTGAAGGTAAGCCTAGTGAGGAAGAGAGTAAGTATGAGCTAACCCATGGTAGCTAAAGGCCTGGTGAGAAACTGTTTAAATATATTCAAGCGTTGCTGAAATTTGATGAGAAGGATGTGGAAGCCTTTTTCATCTCATTTGAAAAAGTGGTGAAACAAATGCAGTGGCCAGTGACCGTGAGGTTATGTTGATCCAAACAAAACTTGTAAGAAGAGCCAGTGAGGTATTTGCATCACTATCAGAGGAGGTATCTGAGGCATATGAGGAGATGAAGAAAGCCATCTTAAATGCATATGAGCTTGTGCCAGAAGCTTGCAGACAACAATCCAGGAATCGAAGGAGGGACCCTGGTCAAACCTATATTGAGTTTGAAAGGATCAAACAAAGTAATTTTGATAGGTGGATAAGGGCATTAAAAATAGAGCACACCGACAATGCTCTTAGAGAGACAATTATTTTGGAGGAGTTCAAAAATTCACTTCCTGAAGTAGTGAGAACCCATGTGGAAGAGCAGAGAGTTAAAACAGCAAGATTTGCAGTTGAAATGGCTGATGATTATGAGTTGGTTCATAAATCAAAGTTTAGCTTCCAAAATCAATTTCAATCCATGAGGGATAGAAATTGGGGAAAAAGAGAAATCCTCACGTGGAAAGGGAAAGGTAGATCTCAGTGAAGATCATAAGGATAACTTACCACAGGGTAAAAAGGAAACCCTTGAAGGGGAAAGAGAAGTAAAACACTCCGGTGTTTTCACTGCAATAAAGTAGGCCACATGAAATCACAGTGTTGGAGGGTTAGGAAAAGGACTGGGAAACCAGATGTAGGAAAACAGGATAATCCAGTGGAGGCTAGAAAGCTGCAGCAGAATGTACAAGCTGGTCAGAGGTTGGTTAAGGAGGAAGTGCCAGAACTTTACAACCATATACCTGCGATCGTGAAGTTCACTTGTATAGGCCAGGAGCAAGAGGTAAAGAGGTTGCAATGTTAAGAGACACAGGATCCTCTCAATTTGTGATGCTGAAAGATGAGGCGATATGTACTTCTGAAGGACTACTGCCAGAAAAGTTATTAGTAACATGAATTGACAGTGAGACAAGAAACACTCAATTATGTAAAGTGAGGTTAGAGTGTCCAGTGAGGAGTGGGGAAGATGTGATAGGAGTACTGGATAAACTCTCAGCTCCGAGAATACAATTTGTCCTTGCTAATGATATAGCTGGTAGGTGTGCTGCCTACTGTGGTTGAAAAGCCAGTGGAAACTCAGGCAACTGAACTGTTACAGGACACCTATCCTGGGACATTTCCTGACTGTGTGGTAACACGTCACAAAGTCACCAGCTGAAACAGGAGAGAACAAAGAATACAGATAAGAAAGTTGAAGTGGAATTAGCAGAGACCCTATTTATTCAGATGTTTGAGACAAGCCAGGAGCAGATAGATGACACAGCAGATATCTTTAGCTCAGATTAATTAACTGAGTCGCAGCAGAGAGATGAAACCTGAAATCAAAAGGCATACACAGAGAAACAATCTGAATGTATCCCTGGATGTTATTATCTTAGAAATGATGTCTTAATGAGGAAATGGCAACCATCACAGATTCAGGCAGATGAGAAATGGGCAGAGGTTCATCAAATTGTAATGCCAGTGGGTTATAAGAAAGGAGGTGTTGCAAGAGGCACATGAGGTACCACTAGGGGACCATTTAGGAATAAGAAAAACTCAAGCAAAAATCCAAAAATATTTTTACTGGCCCGGCCAAGGATTTAGTTAAATTTTGCCAGATGTGTCATACACATCAGGTAATTGGAAAACCACAGGTAGTAATAAAACCCACACCTTTAATTCCTGCATTTGAAGAACCTTTACAAGGGTCTTAATTGAGTATTTTGACAGGAAAGGAAAGCACGAGGTAAATGTGTCATTGGTTACAACACAGAGGGAACAACCAAGTTCAGAGGATTCTGAATTGGACATTCCACAAATTAAATTGGACAATAAGGAAGTTGTCAAAAATTGGGATAAATTATTGGAAAATCGAAATGACCTGAAAGGGTTATTGCTATCACATGGGGAGATATGTGAAAATATGCTGGGAAGTACTAATTAAATAATGCATGATGTAGACATAGGAGATGCTGGTTCAATTAAACAACATCCTTATAGGCATAACTCTCTAAAGTGGACACAGGTTCAAATGGAGATTGGATGTTTGCTCCAAAATGACATAATTGAAATGAGTTACAGTGACTGGAGCTCACCCATAGTAATGGTGCCAAAGCCAGATGCTACCCAATGGTTATGTGTGGACTATCATAAAGTCAACCAGGTGAAACTGAGGACTGCAGATGCTGGAGATTACAGTCAAGAGTGTGGTGCTGGAAAAGCACAGCAAGTCAGGCAGCATCCAAGGAGCAGGAGAATCGATATTTTGGGCAAAAACCCTTCATCAGGAATGAGGCTCTGAACCAAGGGTGTGGAGAGATAAATGGGAGGGGGGTGGGGCTAGAGGTAAGGTAGCTGAGGGTGCGATAGGTAGATGGAGTGGGGATAATGGTGATAGATCAGAGGGAAGGGAGGAGCGGATAGGTGGGAAGGAAGATGGAAAGGTAGGAGAGGTCATGAGGGCGGTGCTGAGCTGGAAGGTTGGCGCAGGGATAAGGTGGGGGGAGGGGAAATGAGAAAACTGGTGAAATCCACATTTATGTCGTGGGGTTAGAGAGTCCTGAGGCGGAAGATGAGGCATTCTTCCTCCAGGCGTCAGGTGGTTAGGGTGTGGCAATGGAGGAGGCCCAGGACCTGCATGTCTTAGCAGAGCGGGAGGGGGAGTTGAAATGTTCAGCCACGGGGCGATGGGGTTGGTTGGTGCAGGTGTCCCAGAGATGTTCTCTGAAATGCTCTGCAAGTAGGCGTCCTGTCTCCCCAACGTAGAGGAGACCGCATCGGGAGCAACGGATACAGTAAATGACATGTGTGGAAGTGTAGGTAAAACTCTGATGGATGTGGAAGGCTCCTTTGCGGCCTTGATAGAGGTGAGGGGGGAGGTCCAGACATGGGTTTTGTAATTCCTGTGGTGGCAGGGAAAGGTGCCGGGAGGGGACAGTGAATTGGTGGGGGGCCTGGAGCTAATGAGGGAGTCACGGAGGGAAGCAGATAGGGTGGGAAGGGAAACTTACCTCTGGTGATGGGATCCATTTGTAGGTGGTGGAAATGGCGGCGGATGATGCGATATACACAGAGGTTGGTGGGGTGGAAGGTGAGGAACTGGGGGGGTTCTGTCCTTGTTGTGGTTTGAGGGATGGGCTTCGAGGACAGAGGTATGGGATGTGGATGCGATGCACTGGAGGGCATCATCAACCACATGGGAGGGAAAATTGCAGTCTTTAAAGAAGGAGGCCATCTGGTGTGTTCTGTGGTGGAACTGGTCCTCCTGAGAGCTGATGTAGTGGAGGCAGAGCAATTGGGAATAAGGGATAACATTTTTATAGGGGGCTGGCTGGGAGGAAGTGTAATCTAGGTAGCTGTGGATGTCGATGAGTTTGTAGAGGATGTCAGTGTTGAGTCGGTCACTGTTGATGGAGATGGAGTAGTCGAGGAAGGAGAGGGAGGTGTCTGAAATGGTCCAGACGAACTTAAGGTCAGGGTGGAATGTGTTAGTGAAGTTGATGAACTGTTCAACCTCCTCGTGGGAGCATGAGGTGGCACCAATACAGTCATCAATGTAACGGAGGAAAAGGTGGGGATGGTGCTGGTAAATGCAGTTACAAAGACTGATACATATCCGATTCCGCATTTGGAAAACTGTGTTGAGACAAGCAACTTACATATCTAAGTTGGACTTGCTCAGAGGATACTGAAAGGTACTTTTGTCAGAAAGAACTAAGGCAATTTTGGCTTTTGTAACACGAATGGAATGTATCAGTTTAAAGTCATGCCATTTGGTATGAAAAATGCGCCAGCCATATTTTGGAGAGTAAACAATAAGGTCATTGCTGGACTAACCCCTGTGTCATATATATCAATGACCTGGTGATTTTTAGTCACATATGGAAGGAACATTTACAACATTTATCAGACTTGTTCAGCTCGGAAGGCAGGCTTGGTAATAAACCTGGCTGAAAGTGATTTTGCCTCATCACAAGTCACCTTCCTGGGCCATGTTCTTGGACACAGACAAATGGTCCCATAGGATGTGAAAGCATACCATTGACAAAAAGAGCAATACTACGATTTCTGCCATTGAGTGAATTTTATCGAAAATTTGTACTAAATTTTAGCAGTATGGCATCTTCACCCACTGAATTGCTAAAGAAAGGCAAGAAGTTTCAGTGAACAACGAACTGTCAGAAGGCATATGACAACCTGAAAGCTGTGTTAACCACTGCCCCAGTATTCGTCACACCTAATCATGCAAAACCATTCAAGATGGCTATCGATGCAAGTGATGTGGGTGTTGGTGCTGTGCTCTTGCAAGAAGACAACAAGAAGATAGAAAGAATTATTGGGTATTGTTCTCGGAAGTTGAACATTTTCAGCAGAAATATTTGATGGTTGAGAAGGAAACTTTGAGCCTGGCATTGGCACTACAATATTTTAGGGTTTATGTTACCAGTAATGTATCTGAGACAATCATATACACTGATCAAAGTCCATTGAAGTTTGTGGAGAAATTTATGGACAACAATGTCACACTGTTTAGTTGGAACTTGTTGTTACAGCCATTCGATTTGGCAAATTGTGCATGTGGCAGGATGAGAAAACATATTCGCCATCGCATTGTCGAGACTCAAACGAGAAACTGAGGCGTTCGGTGGCAGGAGTACAACAGATTGAAACAGAATGTAGTTGTGCATGTTTGCACATTTATAGTCAGTGTAATGTACATGTGTGTATTAGAGTACTAACAATTTAGGTTTAAGGGTTTTTAAAATGAAGCCATCTTTGGATATTGATAGTGCATTTTTTTAAGGGGAGAGTTGTGACGAAGCTGCTCCTTTAATAAGGTTAGGTTGTCCTTGGTTTTTGTTTCAGAGAGGCCATAAACAACACAGACTCTGAAAAGATCGGAGTTGAAGGGTTTTCTGGCCAATTTGAGAATAGATATCAGATACTACCTCAGGCAGAAGGCTTTAAGTTTAAAACAAAACACTTGTACAATGAAAGGGGAGTGGCCAGTTCTCCCAGCTCAGCTTTTCTCTGGTTTGGTTTGGTTTTGGACAGCAGTGTGGGTAAAGTTGCTGGACCCCAAAGAAACACGTCCAGGCTGGTACTCTCGCTCTCTCTGAGTTCTGAACTGTAAGAACTTTTGTTTATTTTGTGCCAAGGGGTGTTTATGTAGATTGTTGCAAGTATTTGGAACAGCATCATTACGTTGGGATGGTCTGTTGGGTTTTCGGAGAGTTTAAGTTATTTGGTATTCAGTTTTCTGTTGTTTGTGTATCATTCAGTAATCTTGTTAACAAATTCTGTTTTGTTTGAAACTACATGGTTTGACCAGTGGAATTTCTCCTGGAATATCCATGTTACACCTGCTTAAAACAACTAGCAAAGTTATGGTCTGGGCTACCTTCTTGAAATGTTTTGAGGAGGTGACTTGGTCCATAACACAAACATGGGTTGGACTTTAATCTACAGAAAAACCCTGGTCCAGATATCCCTCGAACAAGATGACTAAAGATATATTTGATGGTCATTATTACATAAATATCTTTTGGTGTTGACTGAAAGTAAAATGGTGGCATTATAACCGTAGCTACATTTCATAAGTACTGCATTACAAGGGTGTGAAAGCCACCACAAAAATGGACATTTTATTTACAGATACAGACTCAGTTATTAGAGTAGCCTCAGAGATAGTCTTTATGTATGTGTCACCCACCATCTGATTATAGGCACCAATATATTTTGCAATTCAATCTTTGCAGAATAGAGGTTTACATGATGGAAATTTATGGTCAGCACAGCTGACTCACTAACAGTAAGGATTCATGTCCATGACATTTCACAGACAGAAAGTTGCAAATTAGGTAGCAGAATGAGTTCATTGCCTGGATTCCTGATAAAAACATTTCCATACAGGAAGATATAATTTATAAAATTGATTCATCAAACAACACAGTAGCAATTACTGTCAATGGCAACAGCAAAAAGATATGAACATTGCTTTGCACAGCATTTGAATAGAGGGGGTTCAACTTCTTTTGAATTTGGTAAAGACTCCTGTTAATATGACAGGCAGGAGAGTATCAAGCATTTATCTGCTATTATTGCCTGCAATCACTTTCAGTCTTTCTTGCGTCAACATTTGAGAGGTGTGCCCTCAGTGGTGTGCAGAGCATGTGCTTTGTTTCATATATTGGACATGAAACAGGGAGTGAAGTATTGCGATAGAAAATATAAGTACCTTGTTGTAAATCACACAAACCACTCAAGAAATTGAATGTTCAAGGGAACATGTGATGTGCTGTTGTTATCAATACTTCATCACAATCAATGATCTGCCAAAAAGACCATTGAGATTTTCCCTTCTTTTCTATCTCACAGCAGTTGGCTGATGTTAACGTCAGGAATCAAACCTTGGCCCCTTCTCTTGGGATGGGAACACAAGATGGTCCATTCACAATCTGAATCATCAGGGGAGCTGCTGGTGAATGGAATGAACTGTCAGTATTGTTTCCAGGGTCCCAGGTTTGATTCCAGTCTCGGGCGACTGTCTGTGGAGTTTGCACATTCTCCCTGTGTCTGCATGAGTTTCCTCTGGGCTCTGGTTTCCTCCAACAGTCCAAAGATGTGCAGGTTAGGTGAATTGGCCATGCTAAATTGCCCATAGTGTTAGGTGCATTAGTCAGAGGGAAATGGGTCTGGGTGGGTTACTCTTTGGAGGGTCAGTGTGGACGTGTTGGGCCGAAGGGAATCTAATCTTCAGCAGGGAGTCAATTATATATTGACATTTGAAGTTGCAATAAGCCCTTCCTAGAATGGGTGATGGTGGATTTAAATGCCATGGTTTATTGGTTATTTATGCACCTTCGCAGAGGAACCCAGAGGTACGGAATTAATGCTTGTCACCTTCCAACATGGTTTAACTAATTTAGTGTCATACTCCCAGAAGAACTAGAATAGAAGTATAAAGTGAATTATTCACATTATTAGAACATTCTCAGTTTCAGAGTCTGGCAATACAACAATTTTAACATGTATTCAGGAACAAAAATGTGCTAATATCGTCCTTGCACAAATCATGGTGATGCATTTCCTCAAGGTGACTCTTAGTCTGTCAGTGATGAAGGAGCAGTGCTCCGTAAACAAGTGCTTCCAAATAAACCTGTTGGACTATAACCTGGTGTTGTGTGATTTTTAACTTTGTCCGCCCCGGTCCAACACCAGCCCCTCCATATCATTGTAACTTCACTGGATAACTCGGCGCTAGGAAGGTCTCCAGGTGCTGGTTTTTGTATTTTCACTTAAAGTTTTCTAATCTATTCCTCACAGCTGTCAGAGTGTAATTGAAATTAATTACATATAAAGGTAATAGCAAAGCAGTAGCATACAAATAAAGTGCACTGACCTCTTGTAGATTCCTAGCATGTTCTCCATCATTATCAAGGAAGTGTATGTAGAACGTTTTACATAAACGAAGTGAAGTCCTTTAATTTAATTTGTTTTGTTCAATTTAAGCTACTGCTTTGAACTTAGCAAGTAACAAGCAAGGTAAGTAAAGAGGAACTTGTAGATGTGTTCCAAGATGGATGTCCCAAGATTGTGTAGTTTCAAGATGGTGGCAGAGTCGGACTCTTCAGCAGAAGCTAGTCCTCTCTATCCATTTCTTTTCTTTTTTTCTCTTTCCTTTTATCCTTTGTGTTTTGTTTTCCTCCTTTCTTCTTGACGATGTCCTGCACTCATGGCCTCAGTACAGACTCGGCCTCTCGGCCTCAGTGCAGACTCAAACTTTCAGTCACAGCATGGACCTGGTGTTGCAATCTCTCAACCCATCATGGTGGCCTCTCAGCCCATCATAGCCCTCTTCCGACCCAGTATAACGATGTCCTGGCCCAGTGTTGTGCTCTCCCGGCCCGGTGTGGTGTTCTCTCGGCCCAGTGTGGTGGTCTGCTGGCCTGCTGTGGTGCTCTCCCGATACAGTGTGGTGCTCTCTCAGCCCAATGTTGCAGTCTCCCAGCCCAGTGTGGTGGTCTTCTGGCCCAGTGTAGTGGTCTTCTGGCCTGGTATGGAGCCTCCTGGTCTGGTGTGGTGGTCTCCCAGTCCAGTGTGGTGGTCTCTCAGTCAGTGTGGTGCACTTCCGGCTCAATGTGGCAGTCTCTCAGCTCAGTGTGGTGCTCACTCAGCCCAGTGTGGCGGTCTCTTGGCCCAGTATGGCTGTCTCTCAGCCCAGATTGGCGGTGTCCGACCCAGCATGATGCTCACCCGGTCCAGTATGGCAGTCTCTTGGCCCAGTTTTGCTTTCTCCCTGCCCAGTGTGGCACTTTCCCAGCCCAGTGTGACACTTTCCCAGCCCAGTGTGGCACTTTCCTGGCCCAGTGTGGCAGTATCTCATCCCAGCATGGTGCTCTCCCAGCCCTGTGTGGTGGTCTCTCCTCGGCCCAGCTTGACCTCAGCATGGATTTCTCTCCTCGAGATGATTCCAGAGCGGTCTTCCGACCTGAAGGATATCGAGGTAAAGCCCCCTCTGATCTGCAGTCAATACCCAGCTTGAATCAAAGGCGTGAACAGGGTTGGAAGGACTGTTATTCTGATCATTTTTTTCCCTTTTTTTTGATTTTTCTTTCTAAGAATTTGTACTTAAGTATCTGCATCTAGGCACCTTTGAATCTCAGATTGTTTCATAAGTGGCAACTTCTAAACTTTCCACTGCACTCATTTGAGTACATGTGACAATTAAAGCTAATTCTAAGAATTCTAATTTGGCTTCGATTTCCAATAGGCATTTGATAAGGAGCTATTCACAGACTATTACACAAAATAAAAATTCACAATGTAGTGGATAACATTGTGATAAATTGTTATAATAAATTATTATTTGGGAACATGAGTTCCAAAATAGAAGTAATGGTTTTTAATTTTCAGTTCTATGAACATGACCTTTATAAAGGAACAGAAACTTATTCTTTTTCGCAGTAGATCAAAACAACATTTCCAATAAATACTGTGTTTTTTAACCTAAATGACTAGATAACTGGTGAATTCATCGGGGAAATATTTACTAATTTAAGATTTATAACCTTGGGCGAAACAGATAGAAAACAGTTTGAAGGAAGTTCAAATGAGAGATTAAAGATCCATACAACAGAAGGATGTTTTAGTTTTGGGAGACAGAGCTGAAAGAATTCTAATGCTCTTTCAGCAGTGCACACAGGCAGATGTGGCAAATGCCCAGAGTTTGCTTCTAGAGTTCAGTGTGTAAACTTGTGTCTACATGTCTTAGGGGGAGCCAATAATGGAGAGACTCACATCTGGTGATTGTGTAGAAATTAGTTGAAAGAAACATGTGCGACCTTTTCGGTTGAGTTAAAATGTTAAGGAGCGAAGATCAAGTGACAATGCGACAGTTCATTGGGAGGAGTATTTAGATAATCCTCGGAAAAGGGTTAAGTTGTTATTTTTGGTATCTATTAAAAGATCTTTCCAAATGGATGCATATAACTTCTTTTTATTTGACCGTGTTTTGTGTGATATACCTATATTCCTCTGTTGAAAATGCACTGAGAGACTCTTTTGAATCTGATCAGTGACTAACCATCATGGTTTCCAAATTGCAAAAGTAAAACTTATATCAGCTTTTGTAATGCCTGATGACTTTATCAATTAAAAACATAATACTTGTTGTGAAAAATACACAAGCAGCTTTTCAGTGATTAATCAATGAGATCATTGAATGATTCAACTACAGTGGTTGTATACATAAATAACTTGGTTACCTTCAGCCAAACCTGGGACAAATGTTTATAAGACCTGAACAAATTGAGTTGCAAAGAGTGATTTGGTCATGAATTTGACTTAAGGTGAAATTGTCAAAGCAAAATTGACTTCTTTCAGCCACAATCTGTTACAGGGCTGAACGACAGCTGGACAACCAAAAGTAAGGGCAATCTTGGCTTTTGCCTTGTGTGAGATGAAATTTTGCAATCTATTTGCATAAGTAGATTTTATCTGGTATTCCTTTGCAATTTGGGCATTGTGGATCATAAGACCATAAGACATTGGAGCAGAATTAGGCCATTCAACCCATCAAGACTGCTCTGCCATTCAATCATGGTTGATATGTTTCTCAACTCCTTTCTCTGCCTTCTTCCAAAAACCTTTGATCTCTTTACTAATGGAGAGCCTATCTATCTCTGTTATAAAGACACTCAGTGACTTGGCCACCACAGCTTTCTGTGGCAATGACTTCCACAGATTCACCACCCTCTGCTTGAAGAAATTCCTCCTCATCTCAGTTCTAAATGGTCATCCCTTCACTCTGAGGCTGTGCCCTCAAGTTCTAATCTCTCCAACTAGTGGAAACATCTTCCCCACATCCACTCTATCGCGACCTCTCAGTATTCTGTTTGTTTCAATGAGATCACCCCCTCATCCTTCTAAACACCAGAGTCTTCAATCACTCTTCATATGACACACCCATCATCCCTCAGATCATTCTTGTAAACCTCCTCTGGACCCTCCAATGCCAGCACATCCTTCCTTAGATACGAGGCCCAAAACTGCTCACGATATTCTAAGTACAATCTGCCCAGAGCCTTATGCAGTCTCAGCAGTACATGCCTGATCCTGTATTCTAAATCTCTCAAAATGAATGCCAACATTGCATTTGGCTTTCTTACCATCAGCTGAACCTACAGGTTAATTTTAAGAGAATATTAAACCGGGTCTCCCTGATCCCTTTGTGCCTCAGATTCCCAAAACCTTTTCCCATATAGAAAATAGTCTACACTTCTATCCTGGGAGAAAGTGAGGACTGCAGATGCTGGAGAGTCTGAGTTGATAAAGCATGGCATTGGAAAAAGCACAGCAGGTCAGACAGCATCTGAGGAGCAAGAGAGTTGACATTTCGGGCAGGGCCTGAAAAAGGCTCCTGCTCAAAACATCTACTCTCTTTCTTCGGATGCTGCCTGACTTGCTGCGCTTTTTACAGCAGCACAATTTGTCTAGACTTTTATTCTTCCTACTAAGGAACAAAATTTCACTTTCCCACCTTGTATTCCAACTATTGCTCTGATAGCCTATCTAAATCTTTCTCCCAGGAGATTTAGATAGGCTATCAGTTGCTGGAGAAAGTGAGGTCTGCAGATGCTGGAGATCAGAGCTGAAAATGTGTTGCTGGAAAAGCGCAGCAGGTCAGGCAGCATCCAGGGAACAGGAGAATCGACGTTTCGGGCATAAATCCTTCTTCAGAATTGAAAAATGTGGTACTGGAAAAACACAGCAGGCCAGGCAGCATCTGAAGAGCAGACGAATCGACATTTCGGGCATAAGACCCTTCCTGAAGAAGGGTTTATGCCCGAAACGTCGATTCTCCTGCTCCTCGGATGCTGCCTGGCCTGCTGTGTTTTTCCAGCACCACATTTTTCAAATTTTTCTCCCCACTTCCTCAATGATAGATTTTCCCTCCACCTATCTTTGTGTTATCTGCACATTTGCAATAATGTCCCCAGTTCCTTCAACCAAACTGTTAATGTAAAACATGTGCAGTTGTGGTTACAACACTGAAACTTGCGGAACTCCACTAGTCATCAGCTGCCATCCTGAAAAATCTGCACTGTCTGCCTTCTACCAGTTAGCCAATCCTCTATCCAGGCAACTACCTTGCCTTAACACTATGTACCCTTACCTTATTTAGCAGCATCCTGTGCGGTACCTTGTCAAAGGCCTTCTGGAAATCTAAATAGATCACATCCACTAGCTCTTCTTTGTTTAACTTGCTCATTACCACCACAAAGAATTCCAACCATTTTCTCCGGCATGACCTCCCCTTGATGAACCCATATTGACTCAGCGTTATTTTACCATGCACTTCCAAGTACACTGTAATCTCATCCTTAATAATGGACTCTATAATCATACTAATGACTGAGGTCAGGCTAACCAGCCTATAGTTTCCTGTCCTCTGCCTCCCTCCCTTTTTAAACAGGGGAATTACATTAGCCATTATCCAGTCCTCTGGGATCCTCCCTGACTCCAGCAATTCCTGAAAGACCACTACAATCTCCTCAGCTATCTCCTTCGGAACCATGGGTGGCATTCTGTCCAGTTGAAGTGTTGCATCCACCTTTAGACCTGGAAATTCCTGAAGAGGTGGAGGGCGTGACTGGTGTCCCGGATGTAGATGGGAGGTGCCCGCTCCCTCAGCACTGACTCTCCAATAGTGCAGCAGTCCCTCAGTGGGAAGTGCCTGGACCAAGGGGAGAGAAAGGAGTCAAAGTAGGAAGAAATGAGTTTGGTGGAGCATACGGAGACTATGAGTCAGCCGGGGAAGTTGGGTTTATGAATCTTTTGCTGTCATGCTGTTCCCAACTTGTAGTGCTCCTCTGACAAGTTTGTCAAAGAAAGACTTGAAAGTGAATGGACAACATATGTGGACAAATCCACATATCCAACAACTGTGCAGAAACCTTTCTTTGTACAGATCAAAGTCTTCTCCCTTTTCTGGAACAATTCCATTGCTAGCACTTGAGACCATTTCATCTCTCTTTAATGATACAATCTTATAATCTGAATTATGGGCGGCACGGTGGCACAGTGGTTAGCACTGCTGCCTCACAGCGCCAGAGACCCGGGTTCAATTCCCGCCTCAGGCGACTGACTGTGTGGAGTTTGCACGTTCTCCCCGTGTCTGCGTGGGTTTCCTCCGGGTGCTCCGGTTTCCTCCCACAGTCACAAAGATGTGCTGGTCAGGTGAATTGGCCATGCTAAATTGCCCGTAGTGTTAGGTAAGGGGTAAATGTAGGGGTATGGGTGGGTTTCGCTTCGGCGGGTCGGTGTGAACTTGTTGGGCCGAAGGGCCTGTTTCCACACTGTAATGTAATGTAATGTAAAATAATTTCAGAGTGGCCTTGACGAGCTGAAGGCTGAATGAATATCACACTGGTTTTAGCAACAGCAAATTATTATAAGCTGTTTAAACTCGTTGTTGATGCCAGTGATGGCAGTATTGATGCAGTGTTGTTAGAAATGAATGGGGTATGGATAAAATGACCAGTCAATTATTTTTCTGCACAATTGAATTTGTGCCAACAGAAATGTTCACGAGGTGAGAAAGAAATGCTGAGCCTGGCGTCAACTGGATTTTTAAATCCACATATCCAACAACTGTGCAGAAACCTTTCTTTGTACAGATCAAAGTCTTCTCCCTTTTCTGGAACAATTCCATTGCAAACACTTGAGACCATTTCATCTCTCTTTAATGATACAATCTTATAATCTGAATTTCATTCAGGTGACAGTAATAGACAATATTAAAACTGGCATTTTGCCAAGAGGAAATGTGAAGGGCAGTGAATGATGTTAGGAAAATGGAATTGTGTCGAACACAATTGCTGCGAAAATCCTTGTTTTTTTTTAATTGGAATGTTACTAACAACATAAAACAAAAATAGTGATATGAAGAAATTTTTATATAATTGTTGGAATTCTGTTCCACAAGTGGCAGTGGATACTGTGTCAGTTGTTAATTTTAATTCTGAACTAATATAGTGAAAGAGCTTAAGAAATCTGATCCTCGGGAATTCTCCTCAGATTCTAATGAAAGGTTGTTTTACAGGAAGCAAAATCCCTAGGAAGCTGTTCTGCAATCCTCTTATCAGATTCGATGGAAGATCCGACAATTGGTGGACATTCAGATTCTGTCACTTCCTTGCTCGTCTTAGTTATTTTCAGGAGGTTGGACTAGCCTGATGTTGAAGGCCAAAATTTTGGATTCGCCCTTCACCTTGTTTACTTATATATTCTTCAAAGAATCATAATCATTCAAAGTTGATCTCATTAATGAGGCTTCCTTTTCTAGGATAGTCTCCTGCAAATCTAAACTGAGATCTCTCTTCTATTTCTCAAGAGTTTCTCTGAAAATGTATGATCATTAGATGTTGCCTACAGCAACATGTTTTCCTCAGCTAATGAGTTTCAAGCTCTGAGTATTTCAAGTAAAAGAGACTTTTTCTACCAAAAAACATAATTTTCTTTTTTCATTTCTTCAAGAACAATGGCTATCTCTGAACAGGATTTATGGATATCTTCTGTAATGTCCTCATTCTCAATTGATGTTCCTGCTTTTCTCTAATTCTTTCCCATCAACAGAAGCAGTCTATATCCAAATGTAGCAAAACCTGGACACTGTTCAGACTTGGGGGTGATGTGTGGAAAGCAACATTCACATCACATATGGTCCAGCCAATGACAATGCCAAATGGGAGAGAGTCTAGCTATCTCCCTTTGAGTTAGAATGCTATTACCATTGCTGAAATCTCCTCCTATCAATATTCTGTGATAACCATTGACCAGAGACTGAACTGGACCACCATATAAATACAATGACTAAACAAGCAGGTGATAGTGCAGGTATTCAGAGACATGAAACACACCCTTTGACCCTCCAAAACCTGTCCTTCGTCGACCTGGCGCAGGTCAGCAGTGTAATAGCATACTCTCCGTTTGACTGGACGAATGCATCTATTACATTTAAGAAACTCAAACTATCCAGTATAATGCAACCTTCTTGATTCACGCCCCATTCACCACCTTCAACATTCGCTCACTCGTTTTCTACCACCTACAAGGTACACTACAAAATCTCACCAAGCCTTTCTTCTCAGGCAAGGGGAGAGCCCGTAGGAGAGTCCTTCGTGCTTACCTCAGCTGGTGTGGGACTCGAACTCACACACTGTTGGCATGAACCTATATTGCAAGCCAGCCATCCAAATGCTCTCAAACTGAATTGTAATGCCACAAAGAACAAATTCTGGAAATTGTAATGAGGTCAATAGCTCACTTTCAGCCCTCGTGGGCAAGTTTGAATGGCTCAGAGGTTAGCATTGCTGCCTCACAGCATGAGGGACCTGGATTGAAAACTACCCTTGGGCAACTATCTACGTGGAGTTTGCACATTCTTCCTGTGTCTGTGTGGGTTTGCTCCGGGTTCTCTGCTTTCCTTCCACAGTTGAAAGAGGTGCAAGTTACGTGGATTGGCCATGCTAAATTGCCCATAGTGTCCAGGGATGCGGAGGTTAGGTCATTAGCCACGGGAAATGCAGGGTTACAGGGGGAGTGTAGGGATATGGGTCTGCATGGAATGCTGTATGGAGGGTTGGAGTGAAGTTGTTGAGCTAAATGGCCTTTCTCCACGTTGTAGGGATTCTATTCTATAAAATTGGGCCAAATAGTCTCCTGCTTTATCATAAATATCTACAATGCTACGATTCCTCTGTGTTGCAATACTAAAATGCATGAGATAAAACTTATATCCCTCAATGCTTTCAAAATGCTATGACTGTTTAAGACCAAGGAGAAAGTGAGGTCTGCAGATGCTGGAGATCAGAGCTGGAAATGTGTTGCTGGAAAAACGCAGCAGGTCAGGCAGCATCCAGGGAACAGGAGAATCGACGTTTCGGGCATAAGCCCTTCCTGAAGAAGCCCTGGATGCTGCCTGACCTGCTGCGCTTTTCCAGCAACACATTTCCAGCTCTGTTTAAGACCAAACCAAGTGTCTTCAGGCAAATTGAGATATCCTTATCCTGTAGAGAATTAAGTGAAAAAACTTCCTTGATGGAGCCTGCTTTAACTCTTACTTGCATTATCAGAAGACTCCTCACTTATATAAAAGTTACAAAGGGAGTATTAAACTTTACATACATAATCTCCATAGTGTAACTAGCAAGTTGCCACATGAGATTCTGGCATTATCAAAGAAATGAATCAGACAAGGCCAGGAATAAATTCTTCATACTTCTGTTAGCAAATATTCAGGAATAACAAGGGAGGAATAAGAGGATGGGGTGTAATAGGATAGAATAAGAATGATGTTATAATGTTAGTTACAAACATTACACTGGACGGCTCTAGGATTGGATATTTTTGCCTAAAGTTGAGGGACAGAGGTGCAGCTGTTACATTGCCACATTTGATTTCTTGCAACTCCAACTAAGCAGGAGATGGTTGACCTGATTTTTCAGCAGATTTAAGATGCAGGCAACAAAACTAATATTGTTTGCGAGATTATTGTTACAGCAGCTCTGACCAAAGATTTTAATTCCTCTCTGGCCACACAAGAGGTAGGATGGAGGACAGTTAATGTGGTTCCACATTTCAAGAAGGTAGGGGTAAACCAGGGCATTTCAAACCAATGAGTCTCATATCAATGGAAGGAGGAGATTAAAGAAAATTCTGAAGAAGAGAATTAATCTCCATTTGAGGAGCAAAATTTGATCAGAGATAATTAGCATGGCTTCGTCAGAGGGAGATCATACCGAACAAATTTTATTGAATTGTTTTGAGGAGGTGACCAGGTTTTCGGATGAGTGTAGTACAGTTGATACAGCGTACATGGATTTTAACAAAACCTTTGACAAGGTTCCACTTGGGAAACTGATAATGAAGGTAAAAGCACATGGGCTTCAGGACAACTTGTCAAGATGGATCCAGAATTGATTTAGTGTTAAGAGGCAGAAGGTTATGTGACTGGAGACCAATATGCAATGGAGTACCACAGGGATCAATGCTGGGTCCCTTATTATTCATATGTAAGACCATAAGACATAGGAGCAGAAATAAGGCCATTCAGCCCATCAAGTCTGTCTTGCCATTCAATCATGGCTGATAAGTTTCCCAACCCCATTCTTCCACTTCCTCCCCATTACCCTTGATTCCCTTGACAATCAAAAACCTGTCCATCTCCATCTTAAATATATGCAATGACCAGTCCTCCACATCTTTCTGTAGCAGTGAATTCCATAGATTCACTACTATCTAACTGAAGACATTTCTCCTTATGTCCATCCTAAAAGATCTTCTCTTTACTCTAAGGCTATGAACTCTGGTCCTAGTCTTTCCTACCAATGGAAACATCTTCCCAACATCTATTCTGCCCATGCCATTCAGTATTCTTTAAGTTTCAATTAGATCCCTCCCTCATCCTTCTAAACTCCAGCGAGTATAGACCCAGAGTCCTCAAATATTCCTCATATGTTAAGTTTTGCATTCCTGAGACCATATATAATCAGACAATGTAGATGAAAATGTGGTGGGATGATAAGTAGATTTGCAGATGTAATGAAGGTTGCCCATGTGATTAATAGCAAGGAAGAAGGTCATAGGTTATTGGAAGATATAGATGGGTTGGCCAGATGGATAGATCAGTGGCAGGTGTAATTTAACCATGATATATGTGAGGTTGGCAGAAGGAACAAGACAAGGGAATACTCAAATGAATGGAAGACATCATGAAGCTCAGAAGAGCAGAGGGATCTTGGAGTGCTTGTCCACAGATTCCAAAAAGTGGCAGGACAGATTAATTGGGTAGTTCAGAAGGCACACAGTCATAGTATAGAATACAAGAGCAGGGAGATTATGTTGGAACTGTATAAAACATATTTAGACCATAGTTGGAGCACTGTGTGCAGCTCTAGTCACCACATTACAAGAAGGCTATGGCTGCAATGGAGGACATGAAAAGGAGATTCACCAAGATGTTTCCTCGGATAAAGCAACTCAGTTATGAAGAGAGGCTGGATAAGCTCAGGTTGTTTTCTTTGGAGCACAGAAGGTTGAGAGGGACCTAATTGATAAAGGTTAGGGTCTAGGCTATCTTTAGGGGTTTGGTCTGGTCCATAACACTTCCCAGGCAGATTCCCACACCCTCAGGGTTAAAAAAGATTTCCTCAATTCCTCTCTGAACTCCCCTCTAGCTTTTCACTTTAGAAGTGTGCCTCTTTGTTATTGACCCTTCACCTAAGGGTCAACTAAGTGACAGTTGCTTCGTAGCCACCTTGTTTGTGCCCCTCATAATCATATATGCCTCGATCAGGTGCCCTCTCAGCCTTCCCTGCTCCAAACAAAACAACGTAAGCTTATGTGGCCTCCCTTCACATCTAAAATCCTCCATTCCAGGCAACATTCAGGTGAGTCTGCTCTGCACCCTCTCTAATGCAATCACATCCCTCCTACAAGGTGGTGACCTCATACAGTATTCCAACAGCTCTAACATATCCTTCCTCCTCTTATAATATATGCCATGACTGATAATGGCAAGTGTCCTATATTCCTTCTTGACTACCCTATTGAATTCTACAACTCTCTCCCTAACAGCATTGAGAGGGTTCCTACAGCAAAAACACTTCAACATGTCAAGAGGGCAACTCACCATCACCTTCTCAGCTAAGAATGGGCACATTGACCTTATCTTCAATTAAGGACAAAGTGAGTGAGTATTAAGAAATCAAGCTACGAATGTGATGAAAGGTGTGTGCCTCAGGACACCATCTATAGAGTTAGGCCTCTTTTCTAAAAATCAACATCAGGGAGCTACTCTGAAACCATGACTTAATCCTGCTCGTGTCAGGCAGCAGATGACTGCACACCTCCTGGAATATTGATGAAAGAATATTTATTTCTGCACTGGGTTTATTACAGAGAGAGGCAACATTGAAAAACATTCACATACTTTTGGTTTCAAAAAATTAGAGTATTGATTTTATTTTAGAGAAATGCAGAGATTGAAAGCTTTTGGAGTCAGATATAGTTTGTCTCTTAGAAATGAGAATAGGACTATCTAGGGGAAGGAGAAAGTGAGGTCTGCAGATGCTGGAGATCAGAGGCTGAAAATGTGTTGCTGGAAAAGCGCAGCAGGTCAGGCAGCATCCAAGGAACAGGAGAATCGACGTTTTGGGCATAAGCCCTTCTTCAGGAAGCCTGAAGAAGGGCTAATGCCTGAAACGTCGATTCTCCTGTTCCTATCTAGGGGAAGATCAGTTACCTAGGTGTACAGGTTTAATTTGTGAAACTTCCAAACAAATTGGCAAATTATTAAAGAAATGAGAAAGTCTAAAATTCAATAATTTAATTCATTGATTCATTCATCCAATTTATTTAAGAAGATTTCACAGTATTGTATTGATTTCACTTTATTTTATAATTTACATAGTTGGCTTGTTTTACTTTCTCTTTTATGTGATAAACTTTAATATTATTGGGATCTATGGGATCTATCCTAGAATCCTCTGAGAAGCAAGGAAAGAGATTGCCGAGCCTTTGGCATTGATCTTCAAATCATCATTGTCTATAGGAATAGTGCCTGAGAACTGAAGGATAGCAAATGTGGTTCCCTTGTTCAAAAAGGGTAGTAGAGACAACCCTGTTAATTACAGACCAGTGAGTGTCACTTCAGTTGTTGGTAAAGTGTTGGAAAAGGTTATAAAAGATAGGATTTATCACCATCTAAAAAAGAATAATCTGATCGGGGACAGTCAGCACGGTTTTGTGAAGGGTAGGTCATGCCTAACAAATCTTATTAAGTTTTTTGACAAAGTGACCAAACAGGTAGATGAGAGTAAACCGGTTGATGTGGTGTATATGGATTTCAGCAAGGCGTTCGATAAGGTTCCCCACAGTAGGCTATTATCCAAAATGCGGAGGAATGGGATTGTGGGAGACTTTGCAGTTTGGATCAGTAATTGGCTTGCTGAAAGAAAACAGAGAGTTGATGGAACATGTTCATCTTGGTATCCAGTTACCAGCCGCGTACCGCGAGGGTCGGTTTTGGGTCCACTGCTGTTCATCATTTTTATAAATTACCTGAATGAGGGCTTAGAAAGGTGGTTAGTAAATTTGCGGACGACACTAAGGTCGGTGGAGTTGTGGATAGTGATGAAGGATATAGTAGGTTGCAGAGAGACATAGATAAGCTGCAGAGCTGGGCTGAGAGGTGGAAAATGGAGTTTAATACGGACAAGTGTGAGGTGATACTCTTTGGATGGAGCAATCAGAATGCAAAGTACTGGGCTAATGGTAAGATTCTTGGTGGTGTAGATGAGCCGAGAGATCTCGGTGACCATATACACAGATCCCTGAAAGTTGCCACCCAGATTGACAGGGTTGTTAAGAAGGGATACAGTGTTTTGGCCTTTATTAATAGAGGGATTGAGTTCCGGAACCAGGAGGTTATGCTGCAGCTGTACTAAACTCTGGTACGGCCACACTTGGAGTATTGTATGCAGTTCTGGTCACCGCATTATAAGAAGGATGTGGAAGCTTTGGAAAGGGTGCAGAGGAGATTTACTAGGATGTTGCCTAGTATGGAAGGAATGTCTTATGAGGAAAGGCTGAGAGCCTTGAGGCTGTTCTCGTTAGAGAGGTGACTTAATAGAGACATACAAGATAATCAGAGGGTTAGATAGGGTGGACAGGGAGAGCCTTTTTCCAAGTATGGGGATGGCAAACATGAGGGGACACAACTTTAAAGTGAGGGGAGATAGGTATAAGACAGATATCAGAGGTAGTTTCTTTACTCAGAGAGTAGTAAGGGTATGGGATGCTTTGCCTGCAACGGTTGTAGATTCGCCAACTTTAAGCGCATTTAAGTCGTCATTGGACAGGCATATGGACGTACATGGAATAGTGTAGGTGGGATGGGCTTCAGATTAGTATGACAGGGCGGCGCAACATCGTGGGCCGAAGAGCCTGTATGCGCTGTAATGTTCTATGTTCTATGTTCTATTATGGTTAAAGAAAATCTGTAGGCTGTTATGCCAATGTTTCAGTGAATGATCACCTCCTTAAATAAAAAAAACAAACCAGATTTCATTCTGGGATCTGATTTTTTAAAATTCATTTATGAGATAAGGGTGTCACTGGCTAGGCCAGCATTTATTGCCCATCCCTAATTGCCCAGAGATCAGTTAAGAGTCAATCACATTGCTGGCGTAGGAGTCACATGTCAACCAGACCATGCAAAGGCTAACAGTTTCCTTCCCTAAAACACCTTAATGAGTCAGCTGGGTTTTTCATGACAAAGTGAACTCAAATCCCACCATCTCAAATGGTTGGATTTGACCCTAGGTGCCCAGAACGATACCTGGGTTTCTGGACTAACAGACCAATGATAACACCACTGGGGACCAGCACTTGCCCAGCATTAACATCAGCAGGTCCCATATCAAGTGGGGGCTCTTCGCAGCATCTGAGATCATTGATTTCATGGGACAGGAGCGTAAAGTTATTACACAACATTTAGAAAAAAGAAGGAGAAATTGAGATGTGGCAGACAGAATTAGCTAAGGGAGTTAGAAATGAAAAGACAGATTTGAATTTGAGGAAAAAGACATAGGAAGAGAAGTTAAAAAGCTTGAACTGGATGTATCAAGGGGGACAGAGAAACAGAAAAGGAAGAGAAAGAAAGGAAATGAGCAATTGAAAGGAAGGCAAATAAGGGTGGACGTCCTTTTTCAAAAAAAGGAGATAGGCAAAAAATGTAAAACTATAGACTGGTTAGTTTGACCTCTGTACTAGAGAGGTTGTTGGAGTCAATTATAAAGGAGGAGGTAAACAAACACTTGTAAAAACAAAGCTCAATTCACCAGTTTCAACATGGTTTCATGAAAGGAGAAAGTGAGGACTGTAGATGCTGGAGATCAGAGCTGAAAATGTGTTGCTGGAAAAGCGCAGCAGGTCAGGCAGCATCCAAGGAGCAGGAGAATCGACGTTTCAGGCATGAGCCATTCCTGAAGAAGGGCTCATGCCCGAATCGTCGATTCTCCTGCTCCTTGGATGCTGCCTGACCTGCTGCGCTTTTCCAGCAACACATTTTCAGCTATGGTTTCATGAAAGGTAGGTCGTGCTTGCTAAAGTTGCTGAAGTTCTTTGGGGACGTAACCGATAATGGGGATCTGGTGGATGTTGTATATCTAGACTTCCAGATGGCATTTGACAAGGTGCTGCATAAAAGACTGATCCAGAATGTTAGATCCCAGGGGGTTAAGGGTAGAGTATTGGCCTCAATAAAGAATTGGTTGACTGAGGGGATTGTAAAGGGGGTTGCACAGACAAAGTGGCCATAGGATGTTTGCACCATAATTTTATACATTATCTCAACAATTATGGCTATGACTGTGCACTTTTGTCAGAACAACAATCGGAAGGCTATGAAACAGTTTCAAAACCAATGCTTATGAACTTGTCAATTAAAACTGGAACTTATGAATTAAAATTTGAAAGTACAACAATAAAACTTAACCAGACATTGATAGAATTGGCAAGAGCAAAGAGAATACTGTGGGATCACTGGTTTATAGTTAGAGAAGTGTTTTGAGAACGTACAGGAAATTACAATTTTGTAAGAATTCAGAAATAATATTTCTGCTAAACCTAAACTATATTATTTAGTTGAGTATCAAGTATTAAAGACTCAGAAGAAGCAGTTCTGGCAGATGTATCTGATATGTCATGCAGACTGGATAGACATTCAGATGGTCATACAGCAATCATTGAAAGACTTATGTATGAAAAATGTGCAGATGGAAAAGGTACTAGTTTTAGAGAATGGAAGGATGCTATGGCAATAAAGGCTGGAGCTAAAAGGTGACAGAAATGAAATAACCCGACATTTCCATCAGAAGACTGAACATAAGCATAGTAGACTGGTTAACAAGATTAAATTACATGGAATGCAGGGAAATGTAGCCATTTGACTGCAAAATGGCTTGGAGCTAGGTGACAGAGGGTGGTGGTGGAGTTTTTTTTTCAGACTGGAGGCCTGTGACCAGCAGTGCGCCACAAGGATCGGTACTAGGTCCACTGCTTTTTGTCATTTATATAAATGATTTGGATGTGAACATAGGAGGTGTGGTTAGTAAGTTTGCAGATGACACCAAAATTTGTGGTGTAGTTGACAGTGAAGAACGTTATCTCAGAGTACAATGAGACCTTGATCAGAGGGACTGGCGGGTCAAGGAATAATAAATGAAATTTAATCTAGATAATATAAGGCAATTCAGAGCAGGACTTACACACTTAATGATAAGGTCCTGGGGAGTGTTACCAAACAGACACTGTAGAGTGGAGGTTCATAGTTCCCTGAAAGTGGAGTCACAGGTAGACAGGGTAGTGAAGAAAGCATTTGGTATGCTTGCCTTCATTGGTCAGTGCATTTAGTATAGGAGTTGGGAGGTCATGTTACAGCAGTACAGGACATTGGTTCAGCCACTTGTGATTTAGAGTACTACATTCAGGTCTGGTCTCCCTGCTATACGAAAAATATTGTTAAACTTGAAAACGTACAGAAAAGATTTACAAGGATGTTGCCAGTGTTGGATGGTTTAAGCTATAGGGAGATGCTGAATAGGCTAGGGCTATTTTCCCTGGAGCATTGGAGACTGAGGGGTGACCTTATGTAAGTTTATAAAATTATGAGGTGCATGGATATGGTGAATACTCGAGGTCTTTTCTCCAGAGTAGGGGAGACGCAAACTAGAGGGCATATGTTTAAGATGAGAGGGAAAAGATTCAAAAGAGATCTACAGGGCAACGTTTTCACATATTGGAGCATGAGCTGCCAGAGGAAGTGGTGGAAGCTGGTACAATCACAACATTTAAAAGGCTCCTTCGTGAGGCGATAAAGGAGCATCACTCCAAACACTTGTGATTTCAAATAAACCTGTTGGACTATAACCTGGTGTCATGTGATTTCTGAATGAAGATATTGAGGGTCCCTGATGTTGGGTGATTATATTATTCATCTTCCAGAGGGAGATAGAGGAATAAAGGAGCAAATAGTAATTGGAGGTGTACAAGGAGGGTATAATCCAGTTTCATTATACAGAGGTGGATTAATGAATGACTTTATAAATGGAGAAGTGGTAATTGGAGTTTCCTATAGAGGGAATTGAGTTTATCTTGGAAAATGAACTAGCTGGTTTAAAAGTATTGGCCTCACTGAGGTTGATAGAACAAGCAGTAGAGGTAAAGGAAATGGATAATATAGGAGGAACACCTTGTATTATTTCCTGACTATGTTGTGACTAATCTTTAGGCCCATTAAATTAGACAAGAAGCAGGGGTATGATGAAAAAGAGAGTTGGCTTGGCAATTCAGTTTTCAATTACAATTTTTGAAATCTTAAAGAGATAAAGACAAGGAGAAAAAGGCTGGCATGTTTAACCCATCTTCTTTCATAGAAATGTAATAAATTGATTATGAATTAAAACAGTTATACAAGCAACCTATTCAGAAATTAAATCAGAACCAGTACTAAAGTGTTACTGCTTGAGTGATAAAATGCTAATGAGGAAATGAAGACCCTCTCAAATACCAACCAATGAGGAATGACTAGTTCCAGAGAATTATTAACTCAAGAGGCCCTTCAATACATCAAGTCTGTGCTGTTAAAGCTACTCTTAATCTCCAAACATCCCGCTTTCCACCACTTGGCCCACAGCCTTGAATGTAATAATACAAGTGCTCAGCCACGAACTTTGTAAAGATTGTGATGTTTCCCATCTCAGCCCCTCGAGTGCAAACAGGGAGCTCTGTATTTATTTTTTTTCATCAACCTATTCAGAATATATTACACACCCCTGGGACTTGAACTCAGGCCTCCACAGTCCAGACGTAGGCAGGCAGCTTCAGTAAAATTGGGCAAGTGAGTTCAGCCTGTGCCCACACCTCAGCTCGAACTAATCAGTTACTTTTTATAATCACAGTGGCTCAGCTTTACCAATATAAAGATTGGACTGCCTCATTTGATGGTAGAAGTTTCATCTTAATGGACCTTAATGGAACATGCCCTTCTTTCAATAGATATAGGTCTTTCAGTTCCTGAGGTCAGGGAGTAGGAAAATGTCATTGTCAACAAAAATCAAGGATGTAGATGTTATCTCATGAACTCAACATTACATTTCATGTGCCATCTTCTGTTTGACAGTGAAATGAATTATGAATTTCATGCTGATGAATTTCTGACGTGAGGAAATCACAATACTTATTCAAAGAATAGCAGCCATTCTGAAAAGCAAACATTTGTTGATTTAATTAACGTTGAATTCTTAAAACATTGAAGGTGAAAATGTGCTGTTGAGGATTATGACTCTGTGTTGGGATTGCTGCAAAGCTAATATCTTTATTGTTGAAGTCTCTGCTGATCACAGTGTCAGAGTATCATACAATTAAAAGATGGAATGTATACTGCTCTTGTGTACAGATAACAGCTAACTCAACAGTAAATTTCCAACCTATCTCCAACCCTGTGACTATCTTATAATTGACTTCATTAAGTGCTGTAATTATATGCCAATAAAAAGGATTTATTAGTTCTTTACACATTCACACAACTAAGTATAATTACTAACCACACTATTAATTCATTTACATAAACCATTTGAAGAATTACTTACTAAAATATTGTCACTGGCCAGGCAGTTGCACTAATCTACCGTCCACTAAGCAAAATTAAGTCCCTCAGTCTCTATTTGCAGGGCTAATTGGTCTTTCTGATTTGATACACTGTGGAGAGTAGCAATAACTGAGTCAGCACAAGTCACTGTCAGAAAGAAACCAGACACTCTTTTGACGCTCGATTGGAGTAGAAAGATTTTCTAATGGCATCAAACTTTCTGAGACAGTCAAGACTCATTTGCTGGAGTCCTACCAAGCATAAAGGAAGATGGCTGCAATAGTTGGGGTCTGTCTTCTCAGCTCCAAGATTGTGAAGAGCAGATCATTTTGGATTGGGCCAATGGGCTGAGAAGTGGCAGATGGAGTTTAATTCTGATAAATGTGAGGTGCTGCATTTTGGGAAAGCAAATCTTAGCAGGACTTCTACACTTAATGGTAAGGTCCTAGGGAGTGTTGCTGAACAAAGAGACCTTGGAGTGCAGGTTCATAGCTCCTTGAAAGTGGAGTCGCAGGTAGATAGGATAGTGACGAAGGCATTTGGTATGCTTTCCTTTATTGGTCAGAGTATTGAGTACAAGAGTTGGGAGGTCATTTTGCGGCTGTACAGGACATTGGTTAGGCCACTGTTGGAATATTGCGTGCAATTCTGGTCTCCTTCCTATGGGAAAGATGTTGTGAAACTTGAAAGAGTTCAGAAAAGATTTACAAGGTTGTAGCCAGGGTTGGAGGATCTGAGCTACAGGGAGAGGCTGAACAGGCTGGGGCTGTTTTCCCTGGAGTGTTGGAGGCTGAGGGGTGACCTGATAAAGGTTTACAAAATTATGAGGGGCATGGATAGGAAAAATAGACAAAGTCTTTTCCCTGGTGTCGGGGAGTCCAGAACCGGAGGACATAGGTTTAGGGTGAGAGGGGAAAGATATAAAAGAGACCTAAGGGGCAACTTTTTCATGCAGAGGATAGTACGTGTATGGAATGAGCTGCCAGAGGATGTGGTGGAGGCTGGTACAATTGCAACATTTAAGAGGCATTTGGATGTGTATATGAATAGGAAGGGTTTGGAGGGATATGGCCGGGTGTTGGCAGGTGGGACTACATTGGGTTGTGATATCTGGTCGGCATGGACGGGTTGGACCGAAGGGTCTGTTTCCATACTGTACATCTCTATGACTCTATGACTCTATAATCCCTGGAAGAGTGCACATTGATGGTTCCTCCAGAGGTGGTTTGTGAAGAATAAAGCAGTAATACAAGAATTTAAGTTAATTTTCCATGAGTTATGCTCAAATGAATGGTGTGTTTGTTCAGATCTAATACTAGTAGACACAGAACCTGCTCCTTGTAGAGGGAAACACAGAGTAAAATAAAATTATATTTGGAAATGGATGCATTGGTCATACTGGAGGCCTATTTTTGAGGTATTTGAAATGAATCACATCAACATGTTTCATTTTTAATTGTACTGGCTGCTCCTACTGGAACACTCTGATTAACTTTGAGGTTTGAAGTCAGCCATTTTAAGCTGAAGGTTTACAATAGACACAACTGTGTTAGGAATCAGTTTGCATTTGTAGTGATTGTAAGCTCATATAATGTGAGTTCCCTGATTGGGGCTGTTAATCTGGTCCAATCAGGGAGCCCTAGCTGACAGATAAGAGCAGACATGTCAGACATACTGGGCATTCTGAGAGCTGGCTCTGACGGAGCTGGATCAGTGTTAATGACTCTCCACATGTAAATTAAGAGTCACTTGGTGACAGGATATCGGCCTCTGCATAGTTATTTGAGTATTCATTCATGCGATGTGGGCATCATTGACTGGGCCAGCATTTATTGTCTCTTTAGTTGCCCTTGAGAAGTTGGCAGTGAGCTGCCTTCCTGAACCACTGCAGTCCATTTGGTGCAAGTAAACCCTCAATGCTGGTAGGGAGGAAGTTGCAGGATTTTGATCCAGAGACACTGAAGGAGTGGCAATATATTTTCAAGTCAGGATACTGAGTGACCTTGAGGAATTTTTTCAACTTCTGCCTTTTTTCAACCAAAACTGGAATTTTGAACAACACATTAAATTATGTACCAATAAGACCTAAATGAACACTCAAATTTAAATTATAAAAACCAATTTCAAAGCTTGAAAAATAAATTACACTCTCATATAAGTTTGGAAAACAGTTAAGTAGCTGATTTATCATTTTATAACCTTTTAATATCCACTTTAGTCAATAGCTTCTATCATTGGACTTACCATGTGCAAGCATTATTTAGGCGTAAATATAGATTTTAAACTATAGATGTAAATATAGTCTGTAGCAATTATGATACTAGGAAGAATTGTCATTGAATTCTACAATCCTAAAAAATTCCAACAAGGCCCTTTTGGAAATTTGTGTTTCAGCTGCATTCTTCCTCCTCAATTCAGGATGATCATATTTTAATTTATTTTTGTATGCTCGTTGATGTAGAAGCAAGCCAAGTAAAGTAGCAGTTTGCTCAGGATGATATTTACTCAGTCTGCGGCCACAACTTCAAACGTGCTTCAAAATCGCAGTCTCATGCTAGATTCCCAATGCACAGTAACATAAAATACCATGGGCCTGAGATCTTGACAATTTAGTGGCCTGGTGATTTTTCTTTCTCCAGTGAAGACATGTTTCTCCCGCTATTTACAGAATCTTTCCATCTGAAAGGTCTGCTTTTGTATATTGAATAAAAGAACACTAGCTCTTGTAACATGCATGCTTATGTTGCAAGCACAGACGTAAGGACGTGCACATCCCTGGAAAAATCACCAGCTCCTTGAACCTGATCAATCCAATGTTCATGTTAGATCTTTCCTTGTGGGCTAACGTTTATACATTTTCTCTACACTTTTCAAAAAAAAACACAACATTAAAGATTTGGAGTAGAATTTTCCTATCTTTGGAGTGATGTGGGCAATGGTGATAAAGTTGTCAATTCACCTCTGGAATCAAAGGGGTAGGCCTGAATGGGTACTCCTGGAATGGACAGTTATATGGGGGGGGGTTGGTGGACCCAGAATCTGTTGTGGAGACCACCCTCCCCAATATCAAGCAAAGCACAAGAAGTGACAAATATTGAACTCTGTTTTTACTAAGTCTTACACCCTAATTTCAGTCTTATATCTTAATGTCTTCTCGACGTCAAAATGACACAAGAGCGTGGCAATATATTACACTTTCTACTGTGTTTACTTGTTAAATACAAGTGATAATGAATCATTCAATTCAATTCAAAAGATTGTGTGAGAAAAGTCACTATGAGCCAAGGCAGGTTTTTTTTATGCACTTGTGGGACGTAGGCGCCATTGGCTGGACAGCGTTTATTGCCCTTGAGAAGGTGATGATGCGCTGCCTGGTGAACCACTGTAATCCACCACGATATGCTGACCCACAATGCCATTATGGAGGGAATTCCAGGATTTATACCCAGCGACAATGAAGGAATGGTGAAATATTTACTAGTATGGGATAATGAGTGGCTTAGAGTCATCGAGAAGGTAAGAGTATAGAATGTCTACAGTGTGGAAGCAAACCATTTGGCCCATTGAGTCCATGCTGACCCTCCAAAGAGCATCCCACCCAAACTCACTCCTCCTGTCCTATCCTTATATTTCCACCTAGCCTGTACATTCCTGGCTACAATGGGCAATATAGCATGGCCAATCCAACTAACATGCACATCTTTGGACCGTGGAAGGAAGTGAGAGCACACAGAGGAAACCCACACAGGGAGAATGTGCAAACTCCGCATATTGCCCAAAAATGGAATCAAATGCTAACCACTGAGCCACTGTGCCACCCTGGAGGGAAACTTATAGGTGATGGTGCTCCTATGTATCTGCTCCCACGTTCTTGTAGATGGGAGTGGTTTGGGGTTTGGAAGGTGCTGTCTAAGGAGCTTTGACGAATTTCTGAAGTGCATCTTATCGATCGTACTACTGCTACTGAGCATCGGTAGTGGAGGGAGTGGATATTTGTGGGTGTGGTGCCAATCAACAGGGCTGCTTTGTCCTGGATGGGGTCAAGCTTCTTCAGTGTTATTGGAGCTGCACCCTGTTGCTGTAGGCATTATGACTGAATGCAATGAGTCCATGAATTGCATTTGAAAAAAAACTAAACCAAACTAAACAGCTCAAAATGTTCACACTGAAACATCAAAAGTTAATGAAGCACATTAAAACTGCACATCACATCCAATAGACACAACCGTGTTAGGAATCAGTTTGTATTTGTAGTGATTGGAAGCTCATATAATATGTGTTCCCTGATTGGAACTTCATAGACATTCCTGTCCTATTTAAAAATGATTGCTTGCTTTCTCAGCACATTTGAGGGTCAGAGCTCTTGTGTTGTGGTGATAGTGTCCATACCTCTGAGCCAGGAGACCTGGGTTCGAGTCCCACCTGCTACAGAGCTGTATAATAACATCTCCACACATAGAGAAAATATCAATAGCTGAGTTTGCATTCACTTCTGCAAGCTTTAATAAAATCCATCTTTCTGAGGCACAGAATACTGAACAAGGCGATTAAACCCAAACAATTAGGGCTCAAAGTTTATAGTTTTGATGGAAGATTGTACACTTGTTAGGCCAAATAGCCTGTTTCCACACTGTAGGGATTCTATGGTCCTATGATTGTTGTATATTTACTTATTGGTGTCAAAAAGTGTGGTGCTGGAAAAGCACAGCCAGTCAGGCAGCATTGGAGTCAACATTTCGAGTATAAGCTCTTCATCAGGAATGTGTTAATTACTTAATGACACAGAGTATACAGAGGGGAATCTCTGCAATATGTAGGCATTTTGACATTTTGAGTAAAAAGACCTTAGGAAGAGTTCATATGATTTGTTCAAAGCTGCGAATATGCACTAAATATTTGTTAATACCATCAAGTTATAAGCAAAGCTGTCAATGGAAGTGATGACAATCAGAGTCAGCAGTTCACTGTGAAGCTCAATGAATGATATTAAATGTAAACATAGCACTTTGTGTCTCGACTATTTTCCTTTCTTATTGGACTTTGCCTTTCGAACATATGAAGGATTGTAAGGTGGGGACACCTGGGAGGGAGCATTCTAATTGCGAATGATAAAGGTTGGGGCTTCCCTTTCTACCTCAGATCCAAGCAGCTCCATGTCTTAGACCTCCTCCTCCCATCTCTGATCTCCTCCTGTTGACCTACAATTTTCAGCCAGCTGGGAAGTGGCTCTTAACTAGCAATTAACTGGGTCTTAAGGACCTCAATTGAGGCAAGGTTACCTGAACCATTGTAGGAGGGTGGGAACATGGAAAAGACACCCACAGAACTTTACAGTTCCACCAACGACAAACCTGTTGTCAGGGATCATAAATTCCGCTTGCTGAGTGGCAGCAGTAGTAATAAATTTTGCACTCGTGCTGGAAAACAAGATTAGAATAGTTAGGTAGCTATTTTTGACTGGCATAGACTTATTGAACCGAAGGGCCTTTTTCTAGACTGTGGACTTCTATAACTGCATAACTGTAAGATCTATCAGAGGAGACCCTTACCTGATAAAGTTATTAAAAATCCCAGATTTGTTAATTATATTGAGCTTTTCACAAAATCTTGATGACATTTGCAGAGACTAGCAAATAACATTTTCTGTGAAAGGTAGGAAATTTGGGTTCTAGATTAACTTCAAGAAAGAAAAGGTCTTGCTCATTGTCAGGAAGGCACACCTATAACAGTTCAGAAGATGCAGTCTAGACAGGGGAACATTGTATACCTTGGCATCAAAGAGTCAGAGTTGTGAAGAAGATTGCAAAAGTAACTATCACTGCATTCAAGCAATTAAGCAAGGTCTGGATGATTAAAGACATTTAAGTTAATTCAAAAGCATTAGTTTACAAATGTATGTTAATTTATTGGTTTGAGTGCTGGAACATGAGAAGGATTGTTCAGGAAAAAGGAATATTGGCAGAGATGATTGAATTAAAAGGTTTGGGTGAGAGGAACAATGTGTGTACCCAGAATAGACAAAATGAAAGTGATATGATGCGAACAATATTTGGACAAAGAACTCACTTTCTAAAAATACTCCAGGCATCTCTACATTACATAGACTGCGGTGGTTCAGGGAAATAGCTCACCACCAATTTCTCAAGGACATTGAGAAATAGCCAACAGCTATTAGTCTAGCCAACAGCACTCAACACATGAATAAGTTCTTAGAAGAAGATTTTCCAAAAAAAGGTTTCAAGAAAGTTGATGGCAGTGGTTTAAGGTTGTTTGAAGAATGGAAACAACTGGCATACTTTTCATGCCTCAGTACACAATGAGATGGATGGATGGATGAATTGAAGGAGAGTAAGGGAGCATCAAATGGACAATGTCAAGATTGATTTGCCTCTAAAAGGTGTGCAGAAGAGAGAAGAAATTAGGCTACTTCACACCAGAAGAGTGAACTGAGCACATTCAGTACTGTCGAGTGGAGTTATTTCTATTTCAGGAAATATAAATCCGAGAGAAATTTCCATGGGACATTGTCATCTCTATCCCTTAAATGTCAGCAAGAAACCATCATTTAACCTTGTTCAATGTTCCAGAGGGTTAGTCTGTAAGGTGTAGCTTCTCCTTCTTCAAATTGTCTGAAAATTGACAATCATGACTCTCCACCTATCTATGTTTTCCTGGTGCTACAGGATGGAGCAAAAACTACCGCAGCCAGTATAGAATTGAACCCTTGTTGTCAGCATTAATAAGCTCTGGACCAGAAACTGAAGAAACTAACCATCTGAGTATTGCTTCAGCTACACTGAGCCAGAGTCAGAGCATGTCTGGAGCATTGTGAGTGCTTGCATGACCACATTTTACCAATTATCTTTTGGATTTGGAGGAGTGCTGCATCACTTTACCAAAATGATGCATAGACTTCAAGATTTAAAGTGTAAAAGTAAATTATTCAAAGTAGAGTTGCATTGCCTGTAAGTTAGAAGGCTGAGGAGAAATTTAATCAAAACCTTCAAGATAGTAAGGGGAATTTGTACAGTAGATTGAAGCAATTTCTGCTGACGAGGGAGTCGAGGACTAAGAAACATAATGTAAAAATAAAAATCATATCTTCCTGGAGTGAAATTACATGCAAACTGCAATTGCACTGAATCATTTCATTCTGAAATTGAGGGGTTTTTTTTGTTAACCAAAAATATCACCTGCAGACCCAAGTTCAGTTTGCCTCCTGCCAGGATGACTAGAATCTCGATTTCGTTGCAACTTTGATCCAAACAGGGACAAAAGGGCTCAATTCAAAAATGAGGAAAGAACAAGTTGAGCAACAAGGAATCCCAGCAAAATTAATATCAATTAAAATATCAGAGGGGAAGCTCTATACTGGTTGGATACGCAGGAGATCCATGATTTCCAAACATGCGACTAGCAAGCACATATACATTTCTCCAAGTAGTCGACCTGATGTAACACTTTAAATAGCGCAAGAAAACACATATCTAATCAATTGTGCATTTTGAATGATTCACATGGTGTTAGTTTGCAAACAACATTATTCTCTTTGATGTGTCATAGTCTAATAACTGGTTCATAAAAAGTTATCTGCTTGCATAAACCAAAGCTTTGAAAGATTTTTTTATTACAAGCTTGAGGCTAGCTTTATGTAAAGTTTTATTTACTTTATGATACAGGTGATGTGAACAGAACATCTGTTCTACAGGCCGCAAGATATAAGAGGGGAATTAGGCCATTCAACCCATCAAGCCACCTCCACCATTTGATCATGGCTGATATGTTTCCCAACCCCATTCTCCTGCCTTCTCCTGGTAATTCTCTCTCCCCTTGCTATCTATCTCTGTCTTAAATGCACTCAATGACTTGCCCTCCACAGCTTTCTGCAGCAATGAGTTCCACAGATTCATTACCCTCTGGCTGAAGAAATTCCTCCTCATCTCAGTTCTGAAGAGTCATCCCTTCACTCTGAGGCTGTGCCCTCAGGTCCTAATCTTTCCAACTAGTGGAAACATCTTCTCCACATGCACTCTATCAAGGCCTCTCAGTTTCAGTCACACCTCTCATCCGACTAAACTCCATCGAGTACAGACCCTGACCTCAATCAGTTTCTCTTCACAGATGCTGCTGAACCTGCTGGGCTTTTCTGGCGCTTCTGTTTTCCATGTTATTCCAGTCACTTGGTTTATCTCCAGCACCACCTTATTTTTAAGTTTTTGTAATTACCTGTCTGCCTCATTTAATCAGATTATAGGCCATCCCTTCTCTTACTATTCAGCTGTTGACACGTTACTCACACTCAAAAAGTGTGGTGCTGGAAATGTACAGCAGGTCAGGCAGCATCGAAGGATTGGGACAGTTGACGTTTCGGGCATAAGTTTCTTACTGACACTTACAGAACACTTTTCCAGCACCACACTTTTTCACTGTAAAACTACTATATCAACAGACTTTGGAACATGCCATGTTTTATCATCCTTGCCTTCAAAAATAACCACTTTATGCCTTACCTGAAGAGAGTGCATTCTTGCGTGTATTTGTGTGAGTGTGATTTGATTATTTAGAGGGATAAACATATGTATTCATATTAAAAACTGTCTGTGTTAGCCAATTGTGCACCTTCCTCCAGGGAGTGGTGGTGGATGGTGGTAAGGGAGGAGGTGTGGGCACAGGTTTTTCAATTCCTGCGGTGGCAGGGGAGGGTGCCAGGAAGGGAGGGTGGATTGTTGGGGGGCATAGACCTGCCCAGGTAGTCCCATCAGGTCCACGCCCCCCCCTCCCCCAACAGCCCATCCTCCCATCCTGGCACCTTCCCCTGCCACCGCAGGAATTTCAAAACCTGCACCCACACCTCCTCCCTCACCACCATCCAAGGCCCTAAAGGAGCCTTCCACATCCATCAAAGTTTCACCTGCACATCCACCAATATCATTTATTGTATCCGTCGCTCCAGATGCAGTCTCCTCTACATTGAGGAGACTGGACGCCTCCTAGCAGACCGCTTTACGGAACATCTCTGGGACACCCGCACCAATCAACCACACCGCCCTGTGGCCCAACATTCCAACTCCCCCTCCCACTCAGCCGAGGACATGCAGGTCCTGGGCCTCCTCCACCGCCGCTCCCTCACCACCCGACGCCTGGAGGAAGAACGCCTCATCTTCCGCCTCGGAACACTTCAACCCCAGGGCATCAATGTGGACTTCAACAGTTTCCTCATTACCCCTTCCCCCACATCACCCCAGCTCCAACCTTCCAGCTCAGCACTGCCCTCATGACCTGTCCTATCTGCCTATCTCCCTTTTCACCTATTCACTCCATCCTTCTCTCTGACCTATCACCTTCATCCCCACCCCCATTCACCCATTGTACTCTTTGCTACCCTCCCCCACCCTCCTCTCTGACCTCTCACCTCCATCCCCACCCCCGTTCACCTATTGTACTCTATGCTACTTTCTCCCCACCCCCACCCCCCTCTCATTTATCTCTCCACTCTGCAGGCACCCTGCCTCTACTCCTAATGAAGGGCTTTTGCCCAAAACGGCGATTTTCCTGCTCCTCAGACGCTGCCTGACCTGCTGTGCTTTTCCAGCACCACTATAATCTAAACTCTGGTTTCCAGCATCTGCAGTCCTTGTTTTTACTGACTAAGATTGACAGTTAACTGTTGTTGCTCTTTATGTCTCCATTCCAAGATGGCCCAACCCAGCAGCACCCTCTTCTCGTGCTGTATAAAGTGGTGTCCCTTTATTCAAGTCTGATTCTTGTGTCCTAGCTCTGATGAGTATAAGACAAAAATTTTCAACCTCTTGTCTCCTTGAAGTTGAATTAATGGTTGTATGCTGAGTGCTGGAGTATTGGTGCTCAATTATCAACACTCCATCACTGTTGTAGCACTCCTTGGCATTAATAAGAGAAATGCAATGATTGAGGGCAATTGAGAAGAGAGGTCACAGCCTCAAAGGATTGTGAAGGGGATGCATACAGACCAATCTGCAGGCTTTGGAGAACTGTCACCTGGTAGTCTTTGTTTTTTAAATTAATTAAGCTTTCGAAATCTTAAATCAAGATCCTAGGTCATAGACTATTATGTAGCTTTTGGTCTTAAGGCTTCACTGCTGTGAGAGAGAGAGCACAGGCAGGTTAAGTTGTTCAGCCTGGTGTCCAGATTTCATAGAATCATAGAACCCCTACAATGTGGAAACAGGCCTTTTGGCCCAACAAGTCCACACCGACCTTCCGAAGAGTTTCCCACACAGACCCATTCCACTATTCTATTACTCTACATTTACCACTGGCTAATGCACCTCACCTACACATCCCTGAGTACTATGGGTAATTTAACATGGCCAATTCACCTAACCTGCACATCTTTGGACTGTGGGAGGAAACCCACACAGACATGGGGAGAATGTGCAAATTCCACAGACAGTCACCCGAGGCTGGAAGTGAACCTGGGTCCTTGTTGCTGTGAGGCAGCAGTGCTAACTGCTGAGCCACCATGTGGCCCCTTGTGAACAGCTATTTGATACACCTGAGATTTGTGCCTCTCACAGTTATTGAGCTGTACAGCATGGAAACAGACCGTTCAGTCCAACTCAGCCGTGCCGACCAGATATCCCAAATTAATGTAGTCCCATTTGCCAGCATTTGGCCTATGTCCCTCTAAACCCTTCCTATTCATATACCCATCCAGATGCTTTTTAAACGTTGTCATTATACCCGCCTCCACCACTTCCTCTGACAGCTCATTCAATACATATATTACCCTCCGCATGAAAAGTTGCCTCTCAGGGTCCCTTTTAAGTCTTTCCTGTCTCACCTTAACCTATGCCCTCTAGATATAGACTCCTCTGCACCAGGGAAAAGACCTTGGCTATTCACCCTATCCGTGCCCCTAATGATTTTATAAACTTCCATAAGATCACCCCTCAGCCTCCAACGCTCCCGGGAAAACAGCCCTGCCTATTCAGCCTCTCCCAAAAACTCAAACCCTCCAACCCTGGCAAAATCCTTATAAGTGTTTTCTGAACCCTTTCAAGTTTTGCAACATGTTGCTAGAGTTATCCCTGGATCCCACACCTAAAGATTCAGAACTGTAGACAAATCTGCAGAAGCCTGACCCTGGTCTCTTCTTTTAAGATTGTCTCTCCGGGTCCTGGGGTGGGGATATCTGTTCCTCTAGGATCATATATCTTTTGGTAAGGCTGTGCACAGGTAGGTCACGAGTGTACTGCTGGAAAAGCACAGCAGATCAGGCAGCATCTGAGAAGCAGGAGAATTGACATTTCGGACATAAACCCTTCATCCGGAATTCCTGATGAAGACTCTGAGCTCCGGTATCTGCAGTTCTCACTTTCTCCACAGGTAGGTCATGTTTGTCTGACTTATTGATGGGAGAGAAAGGAAAGGGAAAATTCGAGGCAATTCACACATTTTGGTGCATCAATTAGAGAGATTGATTCTGCTGAGGAGTCCTCTACTGAATGAAACAGAAATGTCTTAAGTGTTATCAGAAGCATGATATTAAACTAGAAAGGGTGCAAAAACAGATTTACAAGCATGTTACAGGAACTGGAGGGTTTAAGTTATATGGAGAGGCTGGACTTATTTTCCTTCGAGTGTAGGAGGCTAAGGGGTGACTTTATAAAATCATGAAGGGCATAGATAAGATGACAAGCAAAGATTGCTTCCCTCATGTGGAGGAGTCCAAAACTAGAGAGCATAGGCTTAAGTTGACTGGGAAAAGATTTAAAGGGGCCCCCAGGGGCAACTTTTTCACACACAGGGTGGAAACATGTATGGAACGAGTTACCAGAGGAAGTGGTAGAAGCAGGTACAGTTACAACATTTAAAATATATTTGGACAGGTACATAAATAGGAAAGGTTTGGATGGATATGGGCCAAATGCAGGTAAATTGGATGAGTTCAGTTTGGGAAACCTGGTTGGCATAGACAAGTTGGGCCAAAGGGCCTGTTTCCATGCTGTATGACCCTATGACTCTTTAACATCACTCCTATTCTGCCACGTTAAAAATTGTTAATAGGAAGGGTAAGTGCCCACTTCCAATTTATGTAATAATACAAATGACACTCCTAGGAAAGGGTGATTTCACTCATCCTGTGTGCCCTGTAGTTCACCCTATACTGAGCACCCATCCATAACAAGGATTAGAAAACAGCTCACCAGCACCTCTTATTCAGCAATTAGAGCTGATCGATATATACTGGACTAACCAATGAAGTCCACGTAACTCAGCTGATTTATTTTTAATTCTGCCAGTACTTAAAAACCTAAAATTATTTTCCAAAACATGACTCCTAAGATTAATGTTACATGCACTCTTATTTCTCCATAGAGTTTCTCTTTGTTTTATTTTTTCTGCAAATGACAGGGTTTTGATTTGGAAGCTTCAAGCTACCAGTGGAAGTGTTCTGTGTGAGTTCATTAAAATAAGGCTATTTTACTGGAAAACGTCTGAAACAGCCGCCAGATGAGATTTCCAATGTGGATTAATTTCTGTTTGCTCTCAACGTTGACTGTCAAGAAATATGAAGTGGAAGAGATAGTCATGGGGCCAAGCTAACAAGATAACACCAGTGACATCACAGAGGTACCATTTAAAATTATAGGACATGGAGTTTAAGTTCCAACATCATCAATGATGTCTCGGGATGTGAAAACTGAGGCATGGGAGGACAATTGTCCCATTTTCAGGATAAATTGCAATTTCCCCGAAGAATAGCAGCAGCCTTCAAAATAGCCAAAAATCTTATTTTTTTATTTCCAAAAGATACTGGTGAAATCTGCAGCATTAAATTCAAAAGTGTGGCGCTGGAAAAGCGTAGCAGGTCAGGCAACATCCGAGGAGCGCTAGAAAGCTGACGATTATGAATTGCCATGCAATCTCGATGTTAAAAGGGAAATCCGGGCTGTTATAAGACAGATAGTGCTCTGTAGCTTATCGTGCTTTCTATGATATGTAAGGATCAGAGGAGGAAGGAGCAGCAGAACCTGGCATCGCAATGCAGACGATGCTGCAATGTTATTGACAGTGACAAGCCCAAATACATGAATCAAGGTGCATTCAGTCATCGGTGAATCCTCTTTTGATGTTCATCTTATCAAGATTGGGAGTTGAAATACACGGTGGCAGAGAGCAAATTTGTCTGTGAGATCTTTGAGTTGCAGAGGTGAGCAATCAGAAGAAAGTTGCTCCTGGCAAGGAACTGCTCCTCTAATTGCGGGCAGGTTTTCTCTCATAGTTGATGTGGAGAGGTTTATGACTGAGCCTATCATCAGACCATGCAGGAGAAAAGCAGGCCGTGAGTGGAAGATCAGTGAGCAGTTCACACAGGAAGCAGCAGCAAGTGTATGGGTGGATTGTGAGTGAGTGGGTGTGTGTGTGAGTGGGTGGGTTTATGAGTGGGTGGATTGTGTGAGTGAGTGGGTGGGTGGGTTTGTGAGTGATTGGGTGGGTTTGTGAGTGAGTGAGTGGAGTGGGTGGGTGGGTGAGTGAGTGAGTGGGTGGATTGTGTGAGTGGATGGGTTTGTGAGTGAGTGGGCGGGTTTATGAGTGAGTGTGTGGGTGTGTGAGTGGGTGGCTGAGTGAGTGGGTGGGTGTGTGTGTGTGGATAAGTGGGTGGGTTGGTTGATTTTGTTTCTGTGCGAGCCGAAATATCCCATGCATTAACACAAACTCAGAAGGTGTTGGCTGATTTGCCAGGCACTGGATATGACAGGAAATAGCAGCTGGGTGAACTTTATCAGCTGAGAGAAATGAGACTTCATCCAACATGGAAACAGTGAAAGTGAATAAATATTTACAAGTGGAAGATTTCTACATGTGAATGTGAGGGGCCTGGTAAAAGAGGAGGCTCAACATCTGCAGTTGGCATGAATGGAATTTGCTGACCGGTATAACCTGGTAACTGGGAAGGCTTTGGTGAGTGTCCTCTGTGGGCGTGGGTGGCAGGTGGGCACTCCTCAGTCTGACCCGGGTCAGACAATGAGGTCACTGGCAAAGGGGAGATGGAGAGGCAGGTCACCTCCAGACTATATAGATGTGAAGCTGCTTGAGGCAAGTGTGTCACTCCAACTCAATGCTGGCAATGCTCCTACTCATTGAGAAAAGAGGTCACTTTGAGATACTTGCACCTCCCTTGCCTTGTCATTGATGTTGAGCATCCATGGCTTGCATGAAGAAGTGCAGATTCAAATACATTTGCAGCAGTTTTGCTGGAAGCATTTTGTTGGACCTGGGTCTCAAAAGTGGCTGCCAGATGTTCTCTGGAGGGAGCCAAGCACTGGTTTGTCAGAGACACCACTATACACCAAAGATGGGCACAATCCTCTGTCTTCCATTCCAATCACTGCCATCCCTGTCTGAGGTTCCCCTGCCTGTCTCTGCTGGCTGAGCATGTCACTTATGGCCTCGTACAGGCATATTCCCTCAGTCTTCTCTCTGGCAGTCCTCTGAGAGTCAAAATCCGACCGTGTTCTTCCTCCACCAACAGTGAATGCACAGCAGTGACATACCAGATTGTGTCCTGGAGTCTACTCCAGTTAATGTATCCCCCAAGGTGGCAGTCTCTAAGCTGGTACAGGGAGCAGGAGCTTCTCCTGAGAGTTCACAGCCTTCATCCTCAGGGGTGTTGGTACTGGAACATCTTCCATTGTGCTAGTACCTGTGGAGGAGAAGAAAGAGACTTGGTTAGTAAAGAAGTACAGATCCTTATGGAGAAGAATGGGTGAGACCAGCGAACAACAAGGATCCTCATTGATTTCTGCCATTCTGATCTGTCCATCAGCGCAGGTTCAGTCTTGGTCATGTCCAAACAGCTAGACTGCAATCTCTTCAAAGTGGGTGAGGATGCAGTGATCAGAAGTATCCTAATTCCTTGACTGGTCTGGGCTTTCCTCTTTCTGTTGTGCACCAGCTTGCCCACCTCTGAGAGGAAGGGAAGGGAGTGTGGCGGGAATGCATGCACAAACATTTGGATGAGCGTATCTCACCATCCAGGCAGTGAGCTCTCTCCAATCAGTGCGTGTGAAGTGACCCGGAAAGTGTAAGAAGATTGGCAGAGTAAGGTGGGTGTGAGACCATCAGTGCTTAGCCCGCACTGTAATGGTGAGGTGGGCACGTCTTTGTAGCATGGCTATGCAATGGCAGAGTCAGCCTGAATGATGGGTGATTACAGTGAGAAGATAGTAGCAATTAGCCTTGCAGAATGCAGGACATTGTTCATCCTGCTTTGTTTAATCCTGACCTTGCATGTGACCTTAACCACTCAGGTCTAAGGGGAGGGCTTCTTTCACACATGAAAGGGGATGAGAATCTACTTTCTGGGCCATACAGCCTGGGGTGAAGCATGGAGCCAACTCCATGTTTTTCAGACATCTCTCCCAGGACTAGGTGGGTGCAGGAGCAGTGACCATTGTCGGTTGTGTAGCTGCTGGCATGTACCACCTGAAGGGATGCTTGGGTGGTCTTTCAAAATATTGCCACGATGTTCCAGCAGGGGGCAGAACTTCTGCCCACCACCTACCTGTGATTCACCTTAATCTTCACCCTAGAGCTCACTTGCTTATGAAAAGAGGTGAACACACAGGAAATCTCTCCACGAGACAGAGTGGAAGTAAGACCATTAAAGACTTTTTAACTTAGTTTTCTTTATACCAAGACTCTGTGCCTAATTACCTTTGTACGTAAGATCTGACAGCATAAGACATAGGAGCAGAAATTAGGGCATTCAGTCCATCGAGACTGCTCTGCCATTCAATCATGGCTGATAAGTTTCCCAACCCCATTTTCCTGCTTTCTCCCCGTAACCCTTGATCCCCTCGATACTCAAGAACCTATCTACCTCAGTCTTAAATATACTCAATGATCTGCCCCCACACAGCCTTCTGTGGCAGTGAATTCCACAGATTCCCCACTCGCTGGCTGAAGAAGTTTCTCCTTATCTCCACTCTAAAAGGTCTTCCCTTTACCCTAAGGCTATGCCCTCAGGTCCTAGTCTCCCCTACCAAAGGAAACATATTCCCAACATCTACTCTGTCCAGGCCATTCAGTATCCTATATGTTTCAATTGAATCCCCCCTCATCCTTCTAAACTCCATTGAGCATAAACCCCAGAGCCCTCAAACGTTCCTCATATGTTATGAGGATAGCGCCCTAAGTGGTTACTTGTAAATGTCTCACTGTAATCATGTGGGTACATGTGACCATAAAGCTAATTCTGTCCCAAAGATATCCATTGTCATACTCAAATGTCAAAATGGGAAGATTGAGCCTCCGTGACCTTAAAGGAGTTCATGAGAATTACAAAGCAGCTCTGGAAGATCAAAGTGCAGCTTCCAAAAATCATAAAGTAGTCTTTGATAAGATCTTAAGCCTCAGGATAAACATTACTTCAAGCCCTGATCAACATGATTAATATACCACCCTGGATTCGCATTTCAATCCCATTATTTATATTGAATTATATTGACATGACTATGTCACTGCAAGAATCAACCCATAATTCTTCTTTGTTTTGTCTTTATGCAAGGGTTCCATTATCTTGCCTACAACTGTTATCAATATAACCAACCAGTGCAAGGTCATGGGAGGCATAGATAGAGTCGATAGCCAGAGACTTGTCCCCAGGGCAGGATTGACTACCACGAAGGGTCATAGTTTAAAGGTGTTAGGAGGAAGTTATATAGGAGACATCAGAGGTAGGTTCTTTACGCAGACAGTTGTGAATGTAGGGAATGTGTTGTCAGCAGTGGTGGTGGAAGCAGAGCCATTGGGGACATTTAAGTGACTGCTGGACATGCACATGGACAGCAGTGAATTGAGGGGTGCATAGGTTAAATTATTAAATTTAGATTATGATTAATCATCAGCACAACATCGTGGGATGAAGGGCCTATTCTGTGCTGTACTTTTCTATGTTCTATGTAACCTATTGAATTCCATGTGTACGCCCAGAACCAAAATCACACTTCTAAAATGATGAAGAATGTGTGATTTGCTTCTGGATATCCTGAGAATCTGATAATGGTTCCAAATAAACATAAATACATAAAATATTTAAATATCGTTGCTTGATTAAGCAGCTATAAGCAATGTAGCATATTCCAAAGCTCACTTCAGTCTTCTTGGAGATACTTAGTGCTCATTAAGATCATATCGACCCAAAGCAAATCAGTCTTGCTACTAGGAAGCTCTATATAATTAAAGCATCTCAAATCAAGGACCTTCAAACAAATTCAAAATTTAAATTCTTTTGAATTAGTGTCACTGCAGCCACAATTGAAAGAAAAAGAGCGGAGTACAACAAAATGGCTCTTGGGGGATAGTCAAATGCTTTCAATGTTATGCGCATCTAACAATCTGAATGATGATAGTTCTCAAATCATACGGGTATACACTTTAACACTGTTCCTTTTTCAGAACTACAGAGATTAACAGGGACTAGTTAAATGTTGCACAGTTCAGATATTTTATTACGGCACAAAATTCATTTTTCCTCTTAACTTGCTTTCAGGTCAAAGCCACCTTGTGCTTGAAGAGTTTGTTACTCTGGGAAACTAAACAATACAATGGTTATACTTTGCTCGTCCAGTGGTGCAGAATGTGCAGAATGTGAAATTAAAGGACATTTTGATGCTAAATATGTGTTTCACTTTAGGCACTGCAGATCAAAGGGCGTCAGTGAGCACTCGCTTATAATATTTCGGTCTCAGCATTTAACAAGCCTAAGATGCCACACAACAAAGACAGAAAGGTTTGGAACCACAGAAACACAGAAGGAGGGAATTCAGACCAAGGTGTCTTCACTACACTCCCCACGCCACTGATCCCCATCCCCACCCCCACCTGCTCCCCTCCTCACCCCATTCTAATCCCAGCCTCCAGTTCCTGATCCATAGCCTTGCAGGTTACAACACTTCAAGTACAGATCCAGGTACTGCTTCAATCATCTGAAGTTTCTGTCTCCACCATCAAACCAGACTGTGAAAAAGGTTTTTGTTCAAAACCCCTCCAAACTTTCTACCAATCACCCTAAGTTTGTACCTCCTGATAATTGAATTCTGCTAGGGGAATCAGGTCTTTCCTATCTTGATTTTGACAAGCTTAATTCAGTCACTCCTCAGTTTCCTCTGTTTTCTGGAAATCAAGGTCAGAAGTTACACAACACCAGGTCATAGTCCAACAGGTTTATTTGAAATCACAGACTTTTGGAACATTGCTCCTTCGTCAGGTGAAGTGAAGTACACAGGCACAGAGTTTAGAGGCAGCATTCTTGTAAATCTCGTCTGCACGCTCTCCAGAACAATTTTGCACTTCCTGTAATGTGGTAATCAAAACTGTCCAGAAACTCCAACTTGTGTCAAAGTAGTATTTTATCCAGTTTCATATTTCACAGTGAGCACCTCGTTCAATAAGGCTTTCCATACCAGCTTATCCACCTGTCATGCCACCTTCAAGGATCTGTGGACAATCTCAAGTGTCTAATTTTGTCCAGCCTTCTTAATACTCTTCTGTTTATATTGTATTCCCTACTTTTGATTGCCCTTCATAAACACATTACATTGCACTTCTCAAGATTGAACTCTATTTGCCAATTTTTCGTTCACTTCATTGATATTGTTTTGAGTCAGCACCCATCATCTTCATTATCAACTACACAGCCAATTTTTGTGTCATTTGAAAATATTTCAATCATGCCTCCCATATTTAAATCCAAATCATTAATCAAAGCAGAAATAGATTGGGACCCAACACTGAGCTCTGTTAAATGCCATGACAAATCACTTTATTTTTTATTGAGGTTTATAAAAACAGATAAGGTGAATAGCAAAGATCATTTCCCTACGGTAACGGAATTCAAAACAAAAGGGCATAACTTTAAGATGAGAGGAGAAAGATTTAAAAGGGACCTGAGAGACAACTTTTTCACACACAGGTTGGTTTATGTGTGGCTTAAACTGCCAGAGGAAGTGGTAGACACAGGTACGGTTACAATATTTAAGAAACATTCGGACATGATTAGGAATGTTTAGATGAATATGGGCCAAATGCAGGCAAGTGGGACAAGTTTCGTTTCGGAAATGTGGTCAGCATGGACAAGTTGGACTGAAGGGTCTGTTTCCGTGCTGCATGACTCTATTCATTCACAGGACATGGGCATCACTGACTGGCCAGCATTTATTGTCCATCCCTAGTTGCCCTTGAGAAGGTGGTGTTGAACTGCCTTCTTGAACCACTGGTGTCCATGTGCTGCAGGTTAACCCAAAATGCCCATAGGGAGGGAATTCTGGGATTTTGACCCAATGACACTGAAAGAGTGGCAATGTATTTCCTAGTCAGGATGTTGAGTGGCTTCCAAAGAAAGGTGATCAGAACTGTCCAGAAACTCCAACTGCAGGTAGTGGTTTTCCCATGTATCTGCTGCCCTTGTTCTTCTAGATGGGAGTGGGCATGAGCTTGGAAGGTGTTGTCCAAGCATCTTTGATGCATCTTGTAGATAGTACACACTGCTGTTACAGAGTGTAAGTGATGAAGGAAGTGAATGTTTGTGAATGGCGAGCCAATCAAGTGGGCTCCTTTGTTCTGGATGATGTCAAGCATCTTGAGTTGGTTGGAGCTGCACTTATCCAAGCATGTGAGGTGTATTCTGTCGTGACTTGTGCCTTGTAGATAACGGATAGACTTTGGGGAGTCAGAAGATGAGGTACCTACTGCAGTATTCCTAGGTTGTGACCTGTTCTTGTAGCCACTGTGTTTCTGTAGTGAGCCCAGTTGAGTTTCTAGTCAACGGTAATCCCCAGGATGTTAACAGTGAGGAATTCAGCGATGTTAACATCATTGAATGTCAAGAGGTGGTGGTTTGATTGTCTCTTATTGGTGATGGTTATTGCCTGGAATTTGTGTGGTATGAATGTTACTTACTACTTGACAGCCCGAGCCTGGATATCGTCCAGATCTTGTTTCATTTGAACACGGACTGCTTCTGAGTATCCGAGGAGTTGAAACTGGTGCTGAACATTGCGCAATCATCAGCAAACGTGGAGGGAAGATCATTGATGAAGCAGCTGAAGATGGTTGGGCCTAGGACACTACCCTGATGAACTCCTGCAGAACTGTCTTGGAGCTGAGATGACTGACCTTCAACAACTACGACAATCTCCATATGTGCAAGGTATGACTCTAACCAGCAGAAAGTTTGCCCCTGATATACATTGATTCCAGTCTTGCTTGGGCATCTTGATACCACCCTCGGTCAAATGCAGCCTTGATGTCAAGGCCTGTCACTCTCACTTCACTTCTGGAATTCAGCTCTTTTGTCCATGTTTGAACCAATAGACAACAGGTGCAGGAGTAGGCCATTTGGCCCTTCAAGCCAGCACCACCATTCATTATGATCATGGCTGATCATCCACAATCAGTATCCTGATCTTGCCTTATCCCCATAACCCTCGATTCCATCATCTGTACAAGCTCTAACCATCTCTTTCTTGAAAGTATCCAGAGACCTGATACTCCACAGCCTTCTGGGGCAGAGCATTCCATATATTCACCACTCTCTGGGTGAAGAAGTTTTTCCTCAACTCTGTTCTGAATGGTCTACCCCAATAGACAAACCAAGGTTGGAATGAAGTCAGGAGCTGAATGGCCCTGGCAGAACCTAAACTGGGTTTCACTGAGCAGGTTATTGATGAGCAGGTGCAACATGGTAGCACTCTTGATGACACCTTTCATCATTTTTCTGATAATTGAGAGTAAGTTAATGGCACAGTAATGGCCGAGTTGGAATTGTCCTGCTTTTTATTTACAGGACATACTTGGACAATTTTCCACCATTGTCAGGGAGATGCCAATATTGTAACTGTACTGGAACAGCTAGGGAACGGCAAGTTCTGGAGCACAAATCTTCAGTACTATTGCCAGGACATCTTCAGGGCCCATAGCCTTTTTCAGTATCCAGTGCCTCTAACAGTTTCTTGATATCACATGGAGTGAATTGTATTGGCTGAAGACTGGTATCTGTGACGCTGGGGACCACTGGAGGAGGCCGAGATGGATCATCCACTCGACACTTCTGGCAGAAGACAGCTGCGAAAGCTTCAGTCTTATCTTTTGCACTGACGTGCTGGGCTCTTCTATCATTGAGGATGGGGATATTTGTAGAGCTTCCTCCTCTAATGAGTTGTTTAATTGTCCATTACCATTCACGACTTGCTGCTTTTCTCTTTGGCATGCAAGTAGTCCTGTCTTGTAGCTTCACCAGGTTAACACCTCATTTTTGGGTATGCCTGGTGCTACTCCTGATACACACTCCTGCACTCTCCATTGATCCAGGTCTGGATGCTAATGGTTGAGGAGATATATGTTGGGCCATGAGGTTACAGACCGTGCTGGAGTACAATTCTGCTGCTATTGTTGATGGCCCACAGAGCCTCATGGCTGCCCAGTCTTGAGTTGCTAGATCTATTCAAAGTCTGTCAGATTTTACACAGTGATAGTACCACGCAACATGATGGAGATTATTCTCAATGTAAAGGGGGAACTTGGTCTCCACAAGGACTAGGCAAAAGTGAGGACTGCAGATGCTGGAAACCAGAGTTTAGATCAGAGTGGTGCTGGAAAAGCACAGCAGGTCAGGCAGCATCTGAGGAGCAGGAAAATCAATGTTTCGGGCAAAAGCCCTTCATCAGGAATAGAGTGTGCAGTGGTCTGTGCAGTGGTCACTCTTAGTGATACTGTCATGGACAGATGCATTTGCAGCTGGCAGATTGTTAAGGATGAGATGAAGAATGTTTTACCCTCTTGTTGGTTCCCTCACCACCTGCTGTAGTTCCACACCGGCAGTTATGTCTTTTGAGATCCTACTAGCTCAAACAGTAGTACAGCTGCTGAACCTCCTTGATATTGGGTATTGAAATCCCCCACCCAGAGCATATTTTGCACCATTGCCACCCTCAATTCTTCCTCCAACTGTTGTTCAACATGAAGAGGTACTGATTCGTCAGCTGACGGAGGATAGTGTATGGTTATCAGCAGGAGGTTGCCCATGTTTAAGCTGATGCCATGATACTTCATAGGATCCAGAGTCAATGTTGTAGTCTCCCAGGTCAGCTCCCTTCTGATTGTATACCACTGTGTCGCCACCTCTCCTGGTCTTTCCTGCCGATCGGACAGGACTTACCACGGAATGGTGATGGTGGTGTCTTGAACATTGTCTGTAAGGTATGATTCTGTGAGTGTGTCAATGAGAGGCTTTTGCTTGACTAGGCTGTGAGACAGCTCTCCCAAATTTAGCACTAGCCCCCAGATGTTAGTAAGCAGGGTCCCAAGGTTTGTTTCTGCCTTTGTCTTTTCCAGCGCCCAGGTCATTGCCAGGTGATCCATCCATTGGCATTTCTTTGTTGAGACTTTGTAGCAATTGATACAACTGAGTGGCTTACTAGGCTGTTTAGGGGGCAGATGCGAGTCAGCAATATTGCTGGGGATCTGGAGTTATGTATAGGCTAGACCAGGTGAGGAAGGCAGATTTCCTTCTCTAAAGGACATTTGTAATATCATCTTCTCCTCCCTTCCACACACCCTCACCACCCCACCTTCCCCTTTACAAAAACATATATATTTCACGTTGGTGACTCAAACTTGGATCAAACTCATCACATTCCCGAATAATTTTGGCTTTTACTTTACTGACCAGTCTTCATGCGAAATCTTGTCAAATGCTTCACTGAAATCCATGTTGTCAACATCCACCATATTACTCTCATCAATCCCCCTTGTTACTTCCTCAATGCAGTTTGTACAATTATAATTCATCAATTTCACTCAGAAGAGGGAACTAAATTAATATATAGATTTATAGATGATAATGTGACCTCCAGAAGGCATTTGGTAAAGTCCCTCATAAGAGACTGTTCGTGAAAGTTGAAGCTTAAGGAATTGAGGATATTATTGCCCTGATTATGAAATTACCTGAGTAAAAAGACAGAGAGTGTAGATAGTTGTCAGATATTCTAATTTGGAGATGTGCCTCATGAGATCCCTAACTGTTCTGTGGTCTCAACTCTTCATAATGTTTCATCACAACTTAGTTGATGGGATAGGGAGCCACACATCCAAGTCTATGCAAAGATAGGTGAGAGTATTAAAAACATAGGTGGAAAGATAAAATAACAATGAGGTAATGATAGTTAAGTCATGGAAAAACTATGGACAAATAGAATTTAATGAAGGTGAATGTGGGTCATCCATTTTGGATCATTAAATTACATTTCCACATTGGATAGGCAGGAGATTTTCCAAAAGCTGAAAAGGTGCATTCAATGGCGATCCAAAGAGCATTGGGTAATCTATGTGCATCAATCACCAAATTGTCTGGAACAAGTATAAAAAAAGGCTAGTGGAATATTGGCTCAATACTTCTGGAAGACTAGACCACAAGGGATTTGAAGTCTTGATTTTGTTCTATAAAGCCCTGGTTAGGTAACTCCTGGAGTGCAGTTTCTGTTTCTAGGCACTATGCCAGAGAGAGGTCTTGGAGGAAGTGCAGCACATATTTACGAGAATGATACCTGGGATCAAAAGTTCAAATTACGAGAAGAGATTTCATGAATTGGAATTTCTATCTTCTTAAGTTTAGATGGATGAGAGGTGATTTAACTGAAGTTTGTGAGGTGACCAAATTGGATCAATGGGGAAACAATCTATACCCATTCATTGAGACAAAGACTTGAGAGCTTAGCCGAATAGAGTAAGGCCTTTGAGGAATGTAGTTAAGAAATACTTCCACACACAGAGTGGTCCAGGTTTGGACCATCCCTCAAATAGCAGCTGATGTCAGGTCAGTGTTAATTTTTAACATAAGAGTGATATATTTTGATTAATTAAAAGATTCAGTGAATATGGGACAAAGTGGAGATGAGTCAGAGATGATCTCATTTATTGATGGAATGGGCCTAAGGATCTAATGAGCCGCTTTCTATTACATTGCTGTGAACTTTAGGACAAGAGGACAACACATGAATGAATGAATGAATTAGCTTTATTGTCATATACACTCAAATGAATATGTTGAAAAGTTTATACATTGCCACCTCCAGCACCATCTTAGGTTCAAAGGTAGAACTTCTTTAGATACAAGATCTTAGAAAGTAGAGAAATGAAATGTCCAGCATTACAGAAATAAAAATCCAGAACAGCGGTCTTCCAACCCAGACCAAACTGGCACTGAGCCTCCAGTCTGTAACAGGTCTTGTCTCCAGACTGTGCTGGGCTTCACCTTGAGGATCACAAGGCTAGGAGATCACGCTAGTACTGCCTCAAGACTGGGTGACCATGCTGAGGCCATACCAGGCTGAGTGACTGCCACACTGAGCCAAGAGGACACCACATTCAGGGGTTAGGTGATCGCCACGTCAGCCTGGGAGGCCGCCACGGGAAGCTGCTACACCAGGCCAGTAGGCCACTACACCAGGCCAGTAGGCCACTACACCAGGCCAGGAGGACCCATCGTCATGTCTACGCTGAGGCCAGGACTCGACCAGAAGCCAGGAGGAGTCGTGGGCTAGGAGTCAAATGGAGGCCAGGTGTCAACCACCTTAAAAGCACAGCTAGGCCAGCCAGGATAGATGGTGGGGAACACTTTTCACATTAAAATGGTGGAAATGTGAAACTGCCAGAAAAGAAGTCTTAATAGCCAAACTGATTACTTCAATCCTAGTTTGATAGCATTTTGTGGCTAAAGGTGTAAAGAAATGTGGAACCAAGGTTTTTAAGTTGAGTTTGAATACAGATCAACACTGATTCATTGAAAGGTGAAGCAGATTTGAACTTCACAATGGAATGTAGAGAAATAGAACCTTAGAAATTAAGAGCATAGTAGAAATTCAGTGAGTCCAATGTGTCTCTGAGTGACGTAAGAGAGCTATCCTGCCTAATTCCACTTCCCAGCTTTTGGTTTGTAGGTTTCAATACTGCGATTACAAGTAAATTTTCCGATGTTTCTATCTGAGTAATTCTTTTATATATGTATGTATGTATCTGTGTGCATGCACACTGTAATCTGATGTAATACTTAAAAGTAGGTCCTGGTGTACTGCTGATGAAGGAGCTTATTTTGTTCCTGCATTTGTTCTCTGGAAATGCGCATCACGTGTGGCTCTTCTCCAGTTGTCCTTGTAGGTATTTCAGAGACATTATGACTCACCTCAGCAGCAGATAGAACTTGAACCTAGGCCTCCAGGCCCAGAGGTAGAAACACTACCACCGCACCACAATGAGTGTTTGGAACACTTCACAGGCAATTGAGAACTCCATAATAGGTCATACTGGGATCAGAATAAAAATATTCCTTCCTGAAATATGCTTCCTATTTTTTTGGATTTAATTCTCAAAAGCTGCATTTTTATAATAATTATGGAATACAGTGCAGAAAAAGACTATTCAGACCATTGAATTGGCACTGATCTTCCAAACTGCATCTCACTCAGACCTGCTCCCCCCATCTCCTCTTTATTGTGGCTAACCCATTCTAAACTTTATAGGGCAATTTAGCACGGCCAATCCATCTAATCTGTGTATCTTTGGGCTGTGGAAGAAAACTAGAGCGACCAGGGGAAACCCATCAGTCACAGGGAGAACATTCAAACTCCACGCAAACAATTACCCGAGGTTGGTATTGAACCCAAGTCCCTGGCACTGGGAGGCAGCCGTGCTAACCACTGAGCTGCCATGCAACTCATTTCTTAGATTATCCAATTTGTGGTCGTTTTTACTGGAATCAATTTTTTTACAATATCCTTTGACATCAAATTCAAGAATACAAACGGAATATATTTTCAGGACAAATTATTTATTTCCTCAATAACCATGGAATGAAAGGTTTCTAAATTCGGATGTTTAATGTATATAGGCAATCTTAAACACAGTTTGTTAAGATGTCTAAGATTATCTTTTCAAAGGATTAAGTGGAAGTTCCTTTAACAGTAAAGTACCATCTATAATTTATAAATAATGTGTTGTTTTCTGCTCGGCATGTTGATGGTATTTAAACCTTACATTAATACGTGATGTAAAATCAGTGGCATCAAATGAAAAGCATTGCACTATATGAATAAAAGCCACCCACCCAGCATCACTTCTCTGTTGGTTTTTCCTCTTTTGCACTTTAACAATATCATAATGTTTATTAAAATAGTTTATCAGAACAGCTACAATTTGAAAGAGTGTGATATTCAAACAATAAATTCGATGGAAGTAGCTAACTTTTGCAAAGAAGTGTTTAAAGGTTGTATGGGTCACAATGTCTAATTCACATCAAATCAGATCTTCCTGACAGTAAGGTGGCAATCAAACCAAAATATGGCCATTTACTATTCTGTGTGTTTTTGTGGCAAACTTCAAGTGTTGACAGAGGAGCCAGTAATGCCCTTGGGAGCAGTGCTAACAGCACAGAGATTAACATTACATTGCAGACAGGCAATGTAATGCCTGTAACTACCATTTAGCTTCTCACTTTTTACTTGCTGCTCCTTTTAAGCATTTTACGTTATTTTTATGAATTAATTGTTGGTAGAGTGACCGTTTTGTAAAATTAATTTTAAGAATTTAATCTCATTCTTTAATAATATTTCGAAGTGTAAATGTTTTTTTCATATTTAATTTAACATTCAAAGTTAATTGAAGATTTCTGATGAATGAATGTGGGCAAGGAAGGCAATTGTGTAGAAGGGTATGGGGTGAGAGATGGATAATGGGGTTAAGTGGGAGGTATGTATGGTGACAAGTGGATGGCTGGGGGAGAGCAAAAGGCTTCAGCAACCCAGACACAGAATCTCCTATTTTACTTCTGCAGCGTGGCTTGTACTGTTGGTATGCTGTCATTCATGTGCGATGTCAATGCTCAGCACATTACTTAGCAGCAGGTCAACGCTTGATTTATTTGGCATGCCTGGCACTGCTGCTGGAATGCTTTCCTGCACTCTTCATTGAATCAGAAGTTGATCTCTGTTAATTGTAGAGAGGGATGTAGGCCAAGCTGTGAGGTTACAGACTGTGGTCAAATACAAATCTGCTATGGTACATTGTCCACAGTATCATGTAGATGTTCAGTTTTGAGCTGTTAGATCAGTTCAAACTCTGGTCCATTTAGCACAGCTGTAGTGCCACGCAGTGCCACATTTTGGGTCTTCTCAATTTGAAGACTGGGCTTTATCTCTATAAGTACTGTGTGTTTGTCATTCTTACTGATACTGTCATGGTTGGACACAATATGCAAAAGGTAGATTGATGAGGATGAGCTCAAGTTGAATTTTTTTTTCCTCTTGTTGGTTGCCCTCCAAACTTGAAGCTTACAATTCTCATTTGGCAACTTCATAGGCCTCTTCCTCTCGTTTAACTCAAAACTTGATTTCTTGTGTTTGCTGTGGTTGCAACCTTTACCTTACTAGGGGTTTTTATGCATTGAGGAATGTATACCTTTTGTAAACTATATGTTAGTTCTTTAAATGGTAGCTATTGCCAGTTTACAGTCGTAACTTCTAAGATGGTTTCCTATTCATCATAACCAATTTGCCCCTCATAAATTTATAATTTTTGTTTTAGATTTAAGATCTTAATTTCCGATTGAACTACTATAGCTCTCATTTCAACTTCAATGCAAAATGCTGTCATATAGCGATCACTCTTTCCTAAAGGGTCTACAAGATTATTCATTAGCCTTTTCTTCGCTACTCAATAATAGGTCTAAAAGAACCCATTCCCTAGTTGCTTCCTGAATATACTCCTCTCAAATGCCATGAAACATACAGTCTAATAATCTGTCCACCACAAAATCAGTACTCATTAGATTTACCAAATCTGTCTGTAAACTGAAGTCTGTCATGATTAAATTATGAACGTTGTTAGCTGAACCTCTCATTTCCTGATTTCGACTATGGTTTGTATAATCACTTCTGTTTGGTGGCCTATACAACTCCCATTGAAGTGTTCTGCTCTTTGCTATTTCTTAGCTCCATCCAAACTTATTCTACATTTTGAATAAGGTCATAACTCACTAGAGAACTAATGATCTTACCATTAATATATCTGATCCATACTTGGTTTCTATATCTGTGTGCCATGTATGGGGACAATAATACAGAGTGTCAACAAAATATATTTTACCACATGAGGTATAATACACAGATTGGTTTTAGAACATAGAACATAGAAAAGTACAGCACAGAACAGGCCCTTTGGCCCACGATGTTGTGCTGAGGTTCAATCCTAATGTAAAATAAAATAACTTTACCTACGCATCCCTCATCTCACTGCTATCCATGTGCATGTCCAGCAGTCGCTTAAATGTCCCCAATGACTGTGCTTCCACCACCACAGCTGGCAATGCATTCCATGCGTAAAGAACCTACCTCTGACGTCTCCTTTATACTTTCCTCCTAATATCTTCAAACTATGACTCTCATACCAGTCAATCCTGCCCTGGGAAAAGTCTCGGGCTATTGACTCTATCCATTCCTCTCATTATTTTGTATACCTCGATCAGGTCTCCTCTCTTCCTCCTTCTCTCCAGAGAGAAAAGTCCGAGCTTATTCAACCATTCTTCAGAAGACAAGCCCTCCTGTCCAGGCAGCATCCTGTTAAACCTTCTTTGCACCCTCTCCAAAGCCTCTGTATCTTTCCTAAAGTAGGGCGACCAGAACTGGACACAATAGTCCAAGTGTGGTCTCACCAAGGACTTGTAGAGCTGCAGCAAAACCTTGCGGCTCTTAAACTCGATCCCCCTGTTAGTGAAAGCCAAAACACCATATGCTTTCTTAACAACCCTATCCACTTGGGTGGCAACTTTGAGGGATCTATGTACTTGCACACCCAGATCCCTCTGTTGCTCCACACTGCCAAGAATCCTGTCTTTAATCCAATATTCAGCATTCGAGTTCGACCTTCCAAAATGCATCACTTCGCATTTATCCAGGTTGAACTCCATCTGCCATTTCTCAGTCCAGCTCTGCATCCTGTCTATGTCGCGCTACAGCCTGCAATAGCCCTCTATACTATCAACGACACCTCCAACCTTTGTGTCATCTGCAAATTTACTAACCCACCCCTCAATCTCCTCATCCAAGTCATTTATAAAAACTACAAAGAGCAGAGGGCCAAGAACAGAGCCCAGCGGGACCCCACTCAACACTGACCTCCAGGCCAAATACTTTCCATCTACAACCACTCTCTGCCTTCTGTCAGCCAGCCAATTCTGAATCCAGATAGCCAAATCTCCCTGTATCCCATACTTCCTGACTTTATGAATGAGCCTACCATTGGGAACCCTATCAAATGCCTTGCTGAAGTCCATATACAACACATCGATTGATCGACCATTGTCGATCTGTCTTGACACCTTCTCAAAGAACTCGATAAGATTTGTGAGGCATGACCTGCCCCTCACAAAGCCATGCTAACTGCCTTTAATCACACTCTGCTTTGCCAAATAGTCATAAATCCTATCCCTCAGAATTCTTTCCAAACCTTTGCTGACCACAGACATAAGACTGACTTTGCTGACCACAGACGTAAGACTGACATTTTGCATCTCCAACAGAAAATTCATATGTGGAAAATACATATGTGTGTGACATAGAAGTGCTGTGTGCATCAGCATGGGAAATGTCTACCATGTGTGATAATCAGGTGCCACGTAAATTCTAATCCATTGGATAGCAACTGTGGTAGCTGATATATGAAAGGAAAAAATGATTGATTCCAGAAGATGTGAAGGAATGTGTAGCAGTTACAAGCATACGGCACAGACTGAGGGGTAATCTTGACATTTTATGTTTGTGTAAAATGAATCATTAGAAGTTAGCAACCCATTTTCATCACTCCCTAACTTTTATCTGTGTTGAAATCAGGCAGATATATCACAAAGGCATTTAATTTCCATTTTACAGTGTCACACAAAATCAAGGTCTTCTCCAAAATGTTCAGGTAAGTGTTGAATTTAGAGAGAAAAGTTGGTAAACCAACACTGATCCATCTCAGAGAGCTTTGTAACAGATGCTAAATTTTAAAGAGATGTAATGGGGGGAAATGAATATTCAAATGGAAATTTGTAAGCTGGCCTCCCTCACAGAAAAGGCCATTTCTTCATTTCACCACAGTTGCAGTTAGTGTTGCATACCTTTGGTGGATTCAATGAAATAAGTAGACAATGTCGCCTCTTTGAAATCATCTTCAACAAAGAAATAACTCTTCTCAATAGAGCCAGCCGAGACTTCACCAACAGTACTGCCTAAAATCCAAGAGTACAGAACATAGAACATAGAACATAGAACAATACAGCACAGAACAGGCCCTTCGGCACACGATGTTGTGCCGAACATTTGTCCTAGCTTAAGCACCCATCCATGTACCTATCCAATGGCCGCTTAAAGGTCGCCAATGATCCTGACTCTGCCACTCCCACAGGTAGCGCATTTCATGCCCCCACCACTCTCTGGGTAAAGAACCTACCCCTGACATCCCCCCTATACCTTCCACCCTTCACCTTAAATTTATGTCCCCTTGTAACACTCTGTTGTACCCGGGGAAAAAGTTTCTGACTGTCTACTCTATCTATTCCTCTGATCATCTTATAAACCTCTATCAAGTTACCCCTCATCCTTCGCCATTCCAATGAGAAAAGGCCTACCATTCTCAACCTATCCTTGTATGACCTATTCTCCATTCCAGGCAACATCCTGGTAAATCTTTTCTGCACCCTCTCCAAAGTTTCCACATCTTTCCTAAAGTGAGGCGACCAGAGCTGCACACAGTACTCCAAATGTGGCCTAACCAAGGTCCTGTACAGCTGCAACATCACTTCACGACTCTTGAATTCAATCCCTCTGCTAATGAACACTAATACACCATAAGCCTTCTTACAAGCTCTATCCATCTGAGTGGCAACTTTCAAAGATCTATGAACATAGACCCCAAGATCCCTCTGCTCCTCCACCTCACTAAGAACCTACCGTTAACCCTGTATTCCGCATTCTTATTTGTCCTTCCAAAATGGACAACCTCACACTTGGCAGGGTTGAACTCCATCTGCCACGCCTCAGCCCAGCTCTGCATCATATCTAAGTCCCTTTGCAGCCGACAAGAGCCCTCCTCACTATCCACAACTCCACCAATCTTCGTATCATCTACAAATTTACTGACCCACCCTTCGACTGCCTCATCCAAGTCATTAATAAAAATTACAAACAGCAGAGGACCCAGAACTGATCCCTGCGGAACTCCACTTGTAATTGGGCTCCAGGCTGAATATTTACCATCTACCACCACTCTCTGACTTCGACCGGTTAGCCAGTTTTCTATCCAACTGGCCAAATTTCCCTCTATCCCATGCCTCCTGACTTTCCGCATAAGCCTACCATGGGGAACCTTATCAAATGCCTCACTAAAATCCATGTACACTACATCCACTGCTCTACCCTCATCCACATGCTTGGTCACCTCCTCAAAGAATTCAATAAGACTTGTAAGGCAAGACTTACCCCTCACAAATCCGTGCTGGCTGTCCCTAATCAAGCAGTGTTTTTCCAGATACTGATAAATCCTATCCCTCAGTACCCTTTCCATTACCACCGAAGTAAGACTAAATGGCCTGTAATTCCCAGGGTTATCCCTATTCCCTTTTTTGAACAGGGGCACAACATTCGCCACACTCCAGTCCCCTGGTACCACCCCCATTGACAGTGAAGACGAAAAGATCATTGCCAACGGTTCTGCAATTTCCTCTCTTGCTTACCACATAATCCGAGGATATGTCCCATCAGGCCCAGGGGACTTGTCTATCCTCAAGTTGTTCAAAATGTCCAACACATCTTCCTTCCTAACAAGTATCTCTTCTAGCTTACCAGTCCGTTTCACACTCTCCTCTTCAACAATACGGTCCCTCTCGTTTGTAAATACTGAAGTTTGTAAATACTCATTTAAGACCTCTCCTATCTCTTCCGACTCAATACACAGTCTCCCACTACTGTCCTTGATCGGACCTACTCTCATTCTCGTCATTCTCATGTTTCTCACATACGCATAAAATGCCTTGGGGTTATCCTTGATCCTATCCGCCAAAGATTTTTCATGCCCTCTCTTAGCTCTCCTAATCCCTTTCTTCAGCTCCCTTCTGGCTATCCTGTATCCCTCCAATGCTCTGTCTGAACCTTGTTTCCTCAACCTTATGTAAGCATTCTTCTTCCTCTTTACAAGACATTCAACCTCCCTTGTCAATCAAGGTTCCCTCACACGACCATCTCTTTCCTGCCTGACAGGTACATACATATCAAGGACACATCGTATCTGTTCCTTGAAAAAGTTCCACATTTCCACGACATCCTTCCCTGACAGCCTATGCTCCCAACTTATGCGCCTCAGATCCTGTCTTACAGCATCGTATTTACCCTTCCCCCAATTGTAAAACCTCCCCTGTTGCACGCACCTATCTCTCTCCATAACCAAGGTGAAAGTCACAGAATTGTGGTCACCATCACCAAAATGTTCACCCACTAACAAGCCCATCACTTGTCCCGGTTCGTTACCAAGTTCCAAATCCAATATGGCCTCCCCTCTGGTCGGACAATCTACATACTGAGTTAGAAAAGGAAAGTCTGCAGCCTCTAGCTCCACAAAATGAATAGCATGAGTAATGGGATCCTTCTCTGGCTCTGTTGTGAAACCATTCTACTATATAGAATGCTGTCCTATCACTGGTCACCCTTGACTTTGCTGTCTTTCTTTCCCACGATTTGAAGCCTTTCGTTTGAGAGAAATTAAGGATTTACATTATTTTCTTATAATTCCAGGGCTGTGTCTGCAATGGAGAGTGATTCTTGCTGTATGGAATCAAGTTCAATGTCTTCAGTGTTTGTTGACAGAAGAATATTCAAAGCTACACAAATAGCTCCATTGAATAAAGAAGTGGAATAAGGATTGAGAATGACGTAAATGGTTTCTCTGATTTCTCTTCCATTGTGTTAAAGTGTATATTGCATCCAACTTTAATATTTGAATGGCTCCTTTAACCCACAGTGAATGGAAGATGGCCTGAGAATTTTTCATCCCATTCAATGGAATGGCATCTGAAGAAATACATCAGTCCTGGTAGCTAATTTAAAATTAGTTTTCTTAGGCACGAACCATGATACCTTTCAGCCAGCATTTGTCTTCTGGGTCTGGGACCTAAGGGGAGATGAACAACTCCTGTGAACCTGCTATATCCCTCAAGAAGATCTATCTTGTTCCTCAGCATACTCTAATGCCTGGACGTTTCCAGACCACTCCAGTCTATTTTAACCTTTTCAATGCTTCCAGAGGCTGTAAAATAATCTCTGTCAGCACTCATAACCCTCTGTACTACTGGCTGGGTATTGGTTCCCACTGGTGGGTCCCTTCATGTGTTCACCATGTCTGATTTTTCATGCCTGATTCTTCCTTAGTGTGCTTTTCTACCTCAGTCCTGTGAACACATTCGATTCACTGCATTAGTTCCACAATGTGGCTGATTATTTTTCTCTTCACAACCCTACTGTGAGCATTCCCTCCCTCACATTTTCAGCTTCTGTGAGGTTTTTTTCTTTCTGTGGTCTGTTGCCCAGATGAAGCCTTGAAATCTACTGCCCGGTATTCCCTGGTCACCACTGGGTTTCTCTTCAGCTTTTGCATAACTTCTGTCGTCAGATCAATGAACTGGCCTCATACTTGACTTCATCTGTAGCTCTGTGCTGTTTCTGGGTTTCATTTCAAACATGGTATTTCCTTCCAAAGTTTTGGGTCTGTTCACCATCTAGCAACATGACACTCATAATACTGAACATTATCAGGTGATATTGAGCACAACTCTATATAAGGAGATAGGAAGAGAGGATATCATCTAGAATCCTACTCTGATCTGACACCATCATAATATAGCTCCATACATGCATGCTTAATAGCTGTTGTTCAGGTAAAGGCACGCTTAACCCTTTCATTCACACCAGTAGAGTTTTATTTTGGCATTTCCTGCATAGATCCTGTTATGAAACATTATCCCACACTGAGACTAACAGAGGAAGAAGGATGGAGAAAAGATCCAGGTAGTTCATTTAGTCCCTTTGGTAACAAAGTCAATGTCAGGAACATTCTCGGAGGAGCTTATTATTATTCATTTATGGGGTGTGGGCATTGCTGGCTGACCAGCATTTATTGCCCATCTCAAGTTACTGTTGAGAAGGTGGTGGTGAGCTGCCTTCTTGAACTGCTGCACTCCATATGCTGTCAGTTGATCCATAATGCTCAGAAAGAGACAATTTCAGAATTTTGACCCAGCAACAGCAAAGGAATGGTGATATATTTCCAAATCCAGCTGGTGAGTGTTTTGGAGGGGAACTTGTGAGTGGTGGTGTTCCCATGTATCTGCTCCCCTTGTCCTTCTAGATGGAAGTGGTCCCTCTTTTGGAAGGTGCTGTCTAGGGACCTCTGTTGAATAGTGATTATAGGATCGCATGACTTCTTAGAAGGTAGTGTAATCCTCCCAACTGAAATTTAAACTTCTCTGTAAATACTTTGTCTAACCTTAATCCTAATCCTAACCCTAACCCTAAACCTAACTCTAATCCTAGCCGAATCAAGGTCCTGATGTATAGTAGCTGCAAATATCTCAACACTCATCATGACTGGCGTTGGAGGATTGAAGTTGAGAGTGTGTTGCTGGAAAAGCACAGCAGGTCAGGCAGCATCCGAGGAGCAGGAGAATCGACATTTCGGACTGGAGCCTAACATCAGGAATCGCCATTCCTGATGAAGGGCTCCGGCCCAAAACGTCGACTCTCCTGCTCCTCGGATGCTGTCTGACCTGCTGTGCTTTTCCAGCACAACAGCCTCGACTCTGATCTCCAGCATCTGCAGACCTCACTTTCTCCCATTTGAGGGTTGAAGCCCATTCCTGTTAGATTCAACAAATCTATGACCTACAAATAATCAGAAAAGTCAAATACACTCATGAGGGGAAGGTGAGTAGAAAGTTGGGAAAATACCCTGACATGCATTTTTTCTTTGCAACTTAGACCTCAACTGTTATGCACACGTACATCATGTGAATGTGTCATAACACACTAAAAAAGGGAATAAAGCATTACTTTTTAAAGCTGGTGTCTGAAATGATGAATACATTACAAGTTAAGTCGCCACACTGGTTCTGAAGAATAATGAGTTTCTAATTCTGATTGATTCACAGCGCACAGATGAAAAGCCGCTTCTAAATGGCCAAAGGGTACAGAGCATTGGGTAGTTTTATTTAAAAAAAGAAAGAAAGACTCTTTCGTACCATAATTAGACAAAATATTGATGAAACTACTTTTGAGAACATATGATTGAATTCCATCCTGTTAACAGAAGCCTTTCTTATTACTCTGTCATGTTCACTCTGTAGCAATATGTTGATTGGAATGAATATACTTGATATCACCTTTGCCTGTCTACAGAATTCCCAGCTGCCAGGCTTCCCTCTCTTCTCCTTCCCTTCCAACATGTCGAGTAATAACCTTCCATCCATCCAGAGATGCTCAGGCTTTCCCTGAGCATCAGGATTCCTGATGAAGGTCTTTTGCTAGAAACATTGATTTGCCTGCTCCTCAGGTGCTGCCTGACCTGCTGTGCTTTTCCAGCAACACTCTAATCTTGACTCTAATCTCCAGCACCTGCAGTACCCACTTCTGCCTAATTGATTTTATCCCTCCCATCCCCCGTCTTGGCTGTAGAACGCCAGCCCTCCCCCAAGGTTAGACCTTGTTGCCAGCCTGCTGGTCTACACCACCTGATATCAGCGCTGGAAATGTGTTGCTGGAGAAGCGCAGCAGGTCAGGCAGCATCCAGGGAACAGGAGAATCGATGTTTCGGGCATAAGCCCTTCTTCAGGAATGAGGAAAGTTTTGTCCAGCAGGCTAAGATAAAAGGTAGGGAGGAGGGACTTGGGGAAGGGGCGTCGGAAATGTGATAGGTGGAAAGAGGTCAAGGTGAGGGTGAAAGGTCAGACTGGGGTGGGGGCGGAGAGGTCGGGAAGAAGATTGCAGGTTAGGAAGGCGGTGCTGAATTCGATGGATTTGACTGAGACAGGGTGGGGGGAGGGGAAATGAGGAAACTGGTGAAATCCGAGTTCATCCCTTGTGGTTGGAGGGTTCCTAGGCGGAAGATGAGGCGTTCTTTCTCCAACCGTCATTTTGTTGTGGTCTGACGATGGAGGAGTCCAAAGACCTGCATATCCTTGGTGGAGTGGGAGGGGGAATTGAAATGTTGAGCTACAGGGTGGTTGGGTTGGTTGGTCCGGGTGTCCCAGAGGTGTTCTCTGAAACGCTCCGCAAGTAGCCGGCCTGTCTCCCCAATATAGAGGAGGCCACATCGGGTGCAGAGGATGCAATAGATGATGTGTGTGGAGGTGCAGGTGAATCTGTGGCGGATATGGAAGTTTCCTTTGGGGCCTTGGAGGGAGGTGAGGGGGGAGGTGTGGGCGCAAGTCTTGCACCTCCGGCGGTTGCAGGGGAAGGTGCCGGGAGTGGAGGTTGGGTTGGTGGGGGGTGTGGATCTGACGAGGGAGTCACGGAGGGAGTGGTCTTTACGGAATGCTGATAGGGGAGGGGAGGGAAATATATCCTTGGTGGTGGGGTCCGTTTGGAGGTAGCGGAAATGACGGCGGATGATGCGCTGTACATGGAGATTGGTGGGGTGGTAGGTGAGGACCAGTGGGGTTCTGTCCCGGTGGCGGTTGGAGGGGCGGGGCTCAAGGGCGGAGGAGCAGAAAGTGGAAGAGATGTGGTGGAGGGCATTGTCGACCACGTCGGGGGGGAAATTGCGGTCCTTGAAGAAGGAGGCCATCTGGGTTGTGCGTCTTTGGAACTGGTCCTCCTGGGAGCAGATGCGGCGGAGTCGAAGGAATTGGGAGAATGGGATGGCGTTTTTACAGGGGGCAGGATGGGATGAGGTGTAGTCCAGGTAGCTGTGGGAGTCGGTCGGTTTGTAGTAGATGTCCGTGATGATTCGGTCGCCTGAGATAGAAATAGAAAGGTCGAGGAAGGGGAGGGAGGAATCTGAGACTGTCCAGGTGAATTTGAGGTCGGGGTGGAAGGTGTTGGTGAAGTGGATGAACTGTTCAACCTCCTCGTGGGAGCACGAGGTAGCGCCGATACAGTCATCGATGTAGCGGAGGAAAAGGTGGGGGGTGGGGCCAGTGTAGTTGCGGAAGATGGATTGTTCCACATATCCTACGAAGAGGCAGGCATAGCTGGGGCCCATGCGGGTGCCCATGGCTACTCCTTTCGTTTGGAGGAAGTGGGAGGATTGGAAAGAGAAGTTGTTCAGGGTGAGGACCAGTTCAGTCAGTCGAAGGAGTGTGTCCACCTGATATCAGGCCAAAAGATGTGGCGCCAGTCCATGAGCATCTGCTGTTGCTAGTTAGATTTGTGGTTAATGTCAATAATATGGTGCCTTATACATTGCTGGAAGTGAGAGGTGGGATCTGTATGGCCCCACAACAGGCCTTTCACTTTCTGGATGAACAAGATAAACAACAGACTGTCTCCTCAACCAATCAGACTGAAGGATTGTCAAATGCACAATGCAAGGGTTTAACCAGGAAACATAGGGCAGAATTTTATAGGGGTCTGAGCATGTGGGCTATAGTGAGATTGTTGGCAGAAATGAACAATTCCATCAAGACCAATCAGCCCCAGCTTGATGTCGGGGACAACTCATACCATTATTTATCTCCTCCCTGTGTGTCATGGTGAGTTAGCAATTGATGGTGATTATTGCTTGTTAAATGCCTTGTTGATGGCATAACTTGCCTGATTATTAATCAGTTTTCTATCTTAACATATTCACCAAACAATCAGGGTACCACGACATGGAAATCAGAGTGGGTACATAGTAAACTCAACTTGCTGGAAGGTCCAAGGAACCTTCATGTTGTCTTCAACCAAATCAAGGCCCAGGACATGATCTGTAAGCACCAGTTGCATTCACTCTTCCTTCAGGGACATTAGTAAGTGATATCCTCATGTCTGGGCTGGGAGCTCTCCAATGCAATGCACACCGGAAGACAGACTTGCATTGTAGGGCACACTGACCATCAATACTGAAAAGCAACAACGTGGATATTTTGTGCTTGGGTCAGAGCACCCAGCTCATTGATTGGATCAGGCTGCATCTCAAGGATGCTCTGTTGCCCCATTAGCACCCACTCACATAGTGCCTACCAGTGTACCCTTAGGGTGGCATGGTGGCTCAGTGGTTAGCACTGCTGCCTCACAGCACCAGGGTCCCAGGTTCAATTCCAGCCTCAGGTGACTGACTGTGTGGAGTTTGCACATTCTCCCCATTTCTGCATGGGTTTCCTCCGGGTGCTCCGGTTTCCTCCCACAGTCCAAAGATGTGCAGGTTAGGTGAATTGGCCATGCTAAGTTGCCCATAGTGTTAGGTGCATTAGTCAGAGGGAAATGGGTCTAGGTGGGTTACTCTTTGAAGGGTCGGTGCGGACTGGTTGGGCCAAAGGGCCTGTTTTCACACTGTAGGGAATCTAATCTAATCTGTTCCTCACCTTGCCTTGTCAATAGCAAGCAATCCAAGAGGAGAGGGCTAACCCGGTCAATGAGATGTATAGATATCAGTCAGGGTCTGGGCCTGGACTATTCAGTCATGTCAGACGAGAGGATAGGCCAGTTGGTTAAGTCCATCCTCTGAACAGGGAGGGAAAGAGGAAGGGGTGGGAGAAGACAGCCACTGCTGAAAGACTGTGCTGCAGTAGGTAATTATCTGAGACCGCAGAAGGGCACAGTACAATTCTTCAGGAGGGCAGCAAGATCTACAAGAACTCAGTTATGGCACTTATCCAGAAAAAAAGTTAATCAATATAGTAAAACAAATGAATTCAAGAACAGATCAGGTGAAGAATGAAAACTGAAGAAAGGGAAAGAAAAATTGACTGAAAGGGAAAGGATACAGAAAGACAGAGGTCCTAAATAAAATGTATGGAGTATTTTCAATTTTTGCTCTCTCTAACAAAATATTAATACATGAAGGAAAGAGACTCCACATCATTAAGAATTGACATTAAACACCAGAGAGATTAACCCGCGGGATTTAAAATAACCCCCAAAGGGGTAGTTAGTCTGAAATAAGCAAGCAGAGAGAAAGGGATCGATCTCAGCTCCATAAACGTGACCCAGGAAGGAGGTCAGGTCTTCATTACAGGTAAGTCCTTGTTTAATAGGAATCTTGGTGGAAGACCCTGAAAACAGAGTGCAGGCCATTGGGTATAGAACACAAGCTGGGTGGAAGGCCTTCTTCAATGTTCTGTACATTTTTTTAGGAATAAAAGAAATCAACTTTGCAAAACAAACCTCTCCAACCCTCCCCTCCTAGACATCCTCAACACTCCCCATCCATGCAACATCATGACTTTATCCACCATCTCCACCTCCAAGGTCTCTCATACCCCCTCCCTTATACCCCCATGCCAATTTTTCCCCCATCCACAAATTTGTCCTCTTCCCTCCTATACCCCTTGACTGCCATAGCCCCTAGCTCCTCTTACATTCTGTATCAGCATGTCTCAATTTATGCCATACCTATCCTGTGCAGACTTCAGGACCATTGCTGAAATTAAATAAAAATTCTTCAGGTTCTACGGATGATTTTACTCTTTCAAAACTAAAAATCCATGTTTGTTGCTGAAAACCTATAAGGTCATATGGCAATAGGAGCAGAAGTTGGCAGTTCAGCTCATCAAGGTCGAGAGTGAGGTGCTGGAAAAGCACAGCACCACACTCTCGACTCTGATCTCCAGCAACTACAGTCCTCACTTTCTCCTAGATCAGCTCATCAGGTCTGTTTCACAATTCAACTAGATAATAGCTGATCTGACAATTTCACTTTCCTGCCTCTACCCTATAACCTCTGGTTCCTTTATTGATTAAAAATCTGTCGAACTCAGCCTTGACTATACTTAATGAGTGAGGCTCAACAGTCCTCTGCAGTAAAGAAGTCCGCAGATTCACTTGCCTCTGAGAAAAGCAATTTCTCCTCATCTCTGTTGTAAATGTACCACCTCTGATTCTGAGATTGTGCCCTCTTGTCAGACACTTCTACAAGGGGAAACAACATTTCCTCATCTGTCCTCTAAGAACCTTGTATGTTTCAATACGCTGTGTCTCAATCATTTACATTCCAATGAATAAAGGCCCAACTACTCAACCTTTTGTCATAAACGGCATCTCTCCCACCAGATATCAGCCTCATGAACTTTCTCTGGACTGCTGCCAACATCAATACATCTTTCACAGATAAGTGGCCCAAGCCTATTTACAGTATTCCAGCTGTAGTCTGACTATTGCTTGCATGGTTTTAGCAAAAGGCTATCTACCTTGAAGCTCTCTTCCTTTTGAAATAAAGACCAACATTTTATTTGCCTTTCTTATAGCCTGCTGAACTTGGATGCTTGCTTTCTTATGATTCACGAATGAGGATTTCCAAATCCATCTCTTTTGTAGCTTTCAGCAGTCCTTCTCCATTTAAATAATATTCAGCTCCACTATTCTTCGATAGAACTGTCATGCTGTTCAGGTATGCAGTGGTTCCCTTTCAATATATGAAACATACAAAGTGCATAACATCACAATTCCTCACATTATATTCCATCTGCAAAGTCTTTGCTCACTGCCTCCACATCTCCTGCAGACTCTTTGTGCCATCCCACCACTTGCCTTCCCACCTGATTTTGTATGATCTGCAAACTTGGCTGTAGTACATTCACTTTCCTCATTCACATCGTGAATACGTGTTGTAAATAAATATGGCCCAGCAATGATCCTTGTGGCACACCACTAATTACAGATTGCCATCCTGAAAATTCCTCCCATATCCCAACTGTCTGTCTTCTATCAGTTAAACAAGCTTCTATTCATGTAAACATATGATCTCCAACACCATGGGCTCTTATTTTATTCAGTAGCATCATGTGTGGCATCTTATCAAAAGCCTTCTGAAAATCCAAAGATATTACATCCACTGTTTCCCCTTTGTTATATCCTGCTTGTTATATCCTTCAAGAATTCTTATAGATTTGTCAAATTTCACCCTCATGAAGCCATTCTGTTCACTCCAGTTAACATTCTTTATTCCCTTGAAAAGAAACTTTGGAATTCAGAGTCCCACTTCAAAATATTTACGGACACTTTGACTTGTCAACCACACAATGAACTGAAAGGTACCCACTGAGATAACAAAAGATTGTAAAATCAATCGTAGAACATTAATCCTCTAAAATGGTGGCCCTCAGACTTAAGTTAAGAGATAAAATGAGATGGCAAACTTTTTTTAACCACTACAGACAGTTGTTTATTTCACATATTGAAAGGAAACCATTGAATACCTTGCCAGCATGACAGTTCTATTGACATGCCCTTTTAGCATCTCTTTTTTAAAGTTCTGTTGATGGCTCTTTTTAACAATTTAATTGAGTTTATACACTTTTTACACATAGAGTCATAGAGATGTACAGCATGGAAACAGACCCTTTGGACCAACCCATCCATGCCGAACAGTTATCCCAACCCAATCTAGTCCTGCCTGCCAGCACCCGGCTCATATCCCTCCAAACCCTTCCTATTCATATACCCATCCAAATATGTCTTAAATGTTGCAATTGTACCAGCCTCCATCACTTCCTCTGGGACAAGTCAATCCGAGACACGCATGAGAATTCCTAGAAGCATGGCATTCCAACCGGAACTCTATCAACAAACACATCAAGTTAGATCCCATCTACTACCCTCTGAGAAAAAGAACAGGAAATGACATCACCACAGGAAATGACATCACCACAGGAAATGACATCACCAACCCAAAGAAACCCAAACATATAAATAGAAAACAGAAATAATGAACAGTGCTTCGCTTGGAGGCCCACTGAAGATGTTACCTAGTAGGTGAGGAACTGTCTGGAAATGAATCTTCCAGCTCAGTGAGTAAACCTACATCCAGAACCTCAACTTGAACTACAAATCTTCTCAATACTTACTCAGAGATAGAGGACTACAAGATACTCCATGGCTATTTCATAACATAAAATGGAAGTGAGAGAAGCGAAGATAAATTTGAGGTGAACAAGTAGCAAGTCAATGATACCTCCTTACACAGCCTAAGATAAAATATTGTTATTTTCATGCTTCCCTTTAGTATGCTTCCGGATATATGTGAAAATATATCAGAAAATTGCACATCAGCAGTGTGAAAGGAATGCATAAAAAATCTAACCTTGTTCTGAAAGTTTGTTGTTGGTACTTAATTGTAAATTCAAAGCTCTTCAGATGCTGCTGTCATTTTTAAATAGGTAGACTCAAGCTAATAGGTAATATTTATTAATTTCTTCAATCATGCATAAGCCTATACCTAAATGTAGAGCAGGTTTTCTGCTGCCAATAGTAATAATAGAGCTTGTCTCACAATGAGAAATTATCCTCTTGAATTTGGCTGAGATCAAGCATTATTGATGTGGCTTACTTGGTAGCACATTTACCTCTGGATCATAAAGTATTAGTTTCAGACTCCACTGCTGGGCTTGAACACAAAAACCAATGGTGATTCTCCACTGGAGTGTTGCTCAATCACAGATTTCACCTTTTAAATGTGACTTTTAAACTAAATCCTCATCCTGTTTAGGTAGATGTGTACGGATGTGATTGTAACAAGGTCAACCGGGTTGACATCATAGAATATGAGTTTCCTGACTGGGGCTGTTAACTGGTCCAATTAAAGAGCCCTGGCTGACAGATAAGAACAGGAATGTCTGAGGTTCTGTTCACTCTGAGAGCTGGCTCTGAGGAAGCTTTCAGTTTCAGAGAAATCACAAGCTTTCAGTTTCAAATAAACCTGTTGGACTATAACCCGGTGTTGTATGATTTTTGACTTTGTCCACTCCAGTCCAACACCGGCTCCTCTACAGCGTCTAAATAAAGGATGACCTGCTAATGGGATACCAGCCTCTGAGGAGTTATTTCAGAGTTAAAAATCATATAACATCAGTTTATAGTCCAACAGGTTTATTTAGAAGTACTAGCTTTCACCTGATGAAGGAGCAGCCCTCTGAAAGTTAGTACTTCCAAGTAAACCTGTTGGACTATAACCTGGTGTTGTGTGTGATTTTTAACTTTTTCCGCTCCAGTCCAACAATCAGAGTTTTTTCAGATAAAGGCAAAAGATTCCAAAGCATTATTTCAACAAAGACGAAGAGAGTTTTCTCAGTGTATTGACCTATATTTAGCACTCAGTCCTGAAAATAATTTTTGATCATTATTATCATTGCTGCTTGTGTAAGCTTGATGAACACAAATTAACTGCCAGCTTTACTGCATTTCAGCAATAACTACACTTCAAAAAGAATGTGGTTGACCCAGAACTCTTTAAAATGTCCTGAGGCCATGAAAAAATTGCTTCATAAAAGAAAGTCTTTTTTCCTGCTGTCACTAATGATAAACAACATGATATGAACTTCACTCACAATTTAGCCCCAATTCGGAAAGCAGTTTGTTTTGAGATATTTGTCCAAATCAACCAGTGCAGAGACGTTATGATCCATGTCTGGAGCAGGTGGGAATTAAGTTCATGATTCCTAGCTCGGAGGACCACTGCACCACAAGATCTTAATTTGTTTCACGTGCAACCATCTCATTTGGAGTCAGACACATTACTGTTGCACCGCAGTCCACCCTGCAGTGTGCATAAGTTCATTAAACAATTAATTAGACTTAACATGAAAACCTGGAGTCTTGTTAATGGGTTTGATAATAATAACCGTGTCCTCCATTTCAGAAAGTTCTGAACATTTGCAAATTTGAAAATTACATTAACAATCTTAAAACCATACAGATAAAGTTCAACCTTGTTGGCAGACAAATTGAGAGCAAGCAGACTGAACAATTATTGCCATCCATCCAAAGTTACTTTCTGTGGGTAGTTAACTGACAAATAATGGGAGCAGCACACCAGTGTTATGGGGCACCAATTTGCAATCTGATTAAAGTTAACTTTTTATAGTGGGGAGGGTGGGACCAATGGGGACAGGTTTAATTTATATTTTGTGGTTCACACCAGTGGCTGCACATGTTAATATGCCACTGCCTCAGGCTGATTGAATTTTCATTAGTGGGATGATCAATGTGTGATCTGTATACTTCCGATCTGTTGAAGAAGGTACAATGGTGATGGAATCCTTCAAGAGTCCAATTACCCTTTTGGAAAAATAAAGTGCCCTTTTGAGTACAGTCCCCAGGAATTCTTGAGAGCTCAGGTTCCAGTTTTGAGAAGAAAGATTCCCCTTGCTGGAGTAAAGTGTTCGAGGAAAATAGATGGTGACATCTTGCAAAATGTCCAGATTACAGAGGAGGAAGTGCTGGATGTCTTGAAATGGTTAAAGGTGGATAAATCCCCAGGACCTGATCAGGTATACCCAAGAGCTCTGTGGGAAGCTAGAGAAGTGATCACTGGGCCTCTTGCTGAGATATTTGTATCATCGATAGTCACAGGTGAGGTGCCGGAAGACTGGAGGTTGGCAAACGTGGTGCCACTGTTTAAGAAGGGTGGTAAGGACAAGCTAGGGAACTATAGGCCAGTGAGCCTGACCTCGGTGGTGATCAAGTTGTTGGAGGGATTCCTGAGGGACAGGATGTACATGTATTTGGAAAGGACTGATTCGAGATAATCAACATGGCTTTGTGCGTAGGAAATCATGTCTCACAAACTTGATTGAGTTTTTTTAAGAAGTAACAAAGAGAATTGATGAGGGCAGAGTGGTAGGTGTGATCTATATGGACTTCAGTAAGGCATTCGACAAGGATCCCCATGGGAGACTGATTAGCAAGGTTAGATCTCATGGGAGACAGGGACAACTCGCCATTTGGATGCAGAACTGGCTCAAAGGTAGAAGACAGAGGGTGATGGTGGAGGGTTGTTTTTCAGACTGGAGGCCTGTGACCAGTGGAGTCCCACAAGGATCGGTGCTGGGTCCTCTACTTTTTGTCATTTGCATAAATGATTTGGATACGAGCATAAGAGGTACAGTTAGTAAGTTTGCAGATGACACCAAAATTGGAGGTGTAGTGGACAGCGAAGAGGGTTACCTCAGATTACAACAGGATCTCGACCAGATGGGCTAATGGGCTGAGAAGTGGCAGATGGAGTTTAATTCAGGTAAATGCGACATGCTGCATTTTGGAAAAGCAAATCTTAGCAGGACTTATACACTTAATGGTAAGGTCCTAGGGAGAGTTACTGAACAAAGAGACCTTGGAGTGCAGGTTCATAGCTCTTTGAAAGTGGAGTCGCAGGTAGATAGGATAGTGAAGAAGGCGTTTGGTATGCTTTCCTTATTGGTCAGAGTATTGAGTATAGGAGTTGGGAGGTCATTTTGCGGCTGTACAGGATATTGGTTAGGCCACTGTTGGAATATTGCATGCAATTCTGGTCTCCTTCCTATCAGAAAGATGTTGTGAAACTTGAAAGGGTTCAGAAAAGATTTACAAGGATATTGCCAGGGTTGGAGGATTTGAGCTGTAGGGAGAAGCTGAACAGGCTGGGGCTGTTTTCTCTGGAGCTTAGGAGGCTGAGGGGTGATGTTATAGAGGTTTACAAAATTATGAAGGACATGGACAGGGTAAATAGGCAAAGTCTTTTCCCTGGGGTTGGGGAGTCCAGAACTAGAGGGCGTAGGTTTAGGGTGGGAGGGGAAAAGTATAAAAGAAACTTAATGGGCAACGTTTTCATACAGAGGGTGACAAAACACATCCAGAAACCCTAGCCACTCTCCCCTACGTGAAAGATATCTAGGAAATGACTGCCAGACTACTCAGACCCGTCGGCATCATGGTAGCCCACAAACCCACCAACACACTAAAACAGTGGCTAATAAACTTGAAAGACCCTATACAGACAACAAGCAAAACTAATGTCATTTACAAAATACCATGCAAGAACTGCAACAAATGCTAAATTGAACAAACAGGCAGAAAACTAACCACTAGGATACATGAACACCAACTAGCCACAAAACGACATGACCCTCCCTCACTAGTATCCTTACATTCAGACAAGGAAGGGCACCACTTTGACTGGGACAACACATCCATCTTAGGACAAGCCAATCAGAGACACGCACCAGAATTCTTAGAAGCATGGCATTCCAACCGGAACTCTATCAACAAACACATCGAGTTAGACCCCATCTACTACCCCCTGAGAAAAAGAACAGAAAATGACATCACCACAGAAATGACATCACTAACCCAAAGAAACCCAAATATATAAATAGAAACTGGGAATAATGAACAGTGCTTTGCCTGGCGGGCCACTGAAGATGTTACCTAGTAAGATGACAAAACGCCTGGAAATGAACCTTCCAGCTCAGCGAGCAAACCTACATCCTCTATCTCTGAACCAGGAGTCCCACATTCATACTGCCACCTGCTGAGCTGGCCTTTCAACTCAGTACCTCTACATCACAAACTCCATTACATCACCTTTACATCAACCTGTCTGCTGCTGAAATCCTCAAAAATATCACAGTTACATCAAAAGTCATAGACTCAGATTTATACAGAGCAGAAGAGTCCCTTCTGTCCATTGAGTCTGTATTGATCTGTCTACACTAGTCCCACTTCCAGGCCTGGACTTTGATTTTTGCAATGCCATCATTGCTGACCTCCCACTTTGCACCCTTCATAAACCTGAGCTCATTCAAAGCACTGCCAACCAGATCCTACTCGCACCATTCCCTGATCCCCCATCACCTTTGCATCCTTTGACCTGTGTGAGTTCTGAACTGGCAAGGAGGAAACAGGACAGTGTGGGTGTATATGTTCCTCAGGAACTATCGCACACTGTACATTGAGGGGAGCAAATTTGGCATCATCTACTTGAATAGAAACATGTAACGTAGTTAAAAAGAACAGTAACATCCACTGTGAGGGGTTGATGCAGTACCTAGGAGAAAATGAGGACTGCAAATGCCCTGAACAAGGATTTACTTATTGATTCAACCTGATTGTCCTGCAACATGTCCAATGGTATCATCCAGAGCTGCAGTAAAGATTTCTGCTGATGTGTTTTGAAGCGAGACCTTAACAGATCTCATGCAATCGATGTGAATGTCTTTCAGTCATTATTGTGAAGTAGGGACACTGGCCCTGGTGATTTAGCAGCAAGTACTGTGTTATGGGTACAGACACTAGCTGACGATAATTAGAGTTTGTAGTCAGCCTCTGTTCACAATGTTTGCAATGACATTTTTTCAGGAAGACGTGCTAAGGCCTACTCTGTACCTAACCATCATGTCATTGTCAAAAACGGTGCTCTTGTTGCCACTGAGATGGAGCTCAGACCTGACTCTAAAGCAAAACAAACAGCTTGATCCCTAGCAGCAGCAAGATAGATCTAAAGAACATGTTGACAAACAGTGTCTTTAGTAGAAAGTGAGGACTACAGATGCTGGAGGACAGAGTCGAGAGTGTGATGCTGGAAAAGCACAACAGGTCAGGCAGCATCTGAGGAGCAGACGAACCAAGGTTTCAAGCAAGAGCCCTTCATCAGGAGTGCAGTACCTAGATGCAGGTGTGGATTTGGATGTAGATGCAGTCTCTAGCCCATCCATCCCTCGAAACCACATAAATTCAGTGTGCATTTCACTTGAATTCTCTGCTAAATAAAACCACTGCACACCTTTAACCAAGTAAATATCTTTATTTTGAGGACTTATTTTGAAGTGGTGAACTTTGTGTATCAACAAAATGAAATTAAGCAAGAATAAGACATTTGCTGTTATTTATTCCCACAATATCATGAAATATAAGGGTTACTAAGAGTGGCATGGGTTACAATTATCCTCCTTTATAATGGACTGCAATAGAAAATTTGTGTACTTTTTAGGTGAATGGTATTTTTGTTTGTCATTGCTAAATAACAATGTCCACTCATATTTAAAGACTCCTCACATGCGGAAACACATCTTGAAACAATTTACAGAAAGCTAGAACATTAAACCGAACGTTAAACAAAATGAACTTCAGCATAAGTCAAGGGTCAGGAGAGGCTGAGGGTTTTCATACTTCTTAGCAGGAAAGGTTGGTGGCAGAACTGAGGCTTAAGAGGTTGATGAGTGAAAGGGCAGTTGCTGGTGGCAGAGCTGGATGCCAGCTGCAAACTGGTTCTGGAACATTCCACAGAGGGTACTGAGGGAGGAGTGCACGCAGTTTGAGAAAGTTACTCAGGTCACACAGGGCAAGACCTTGGAGGGGCTGTAAATGGAAATGGTGAATGCCTTGCTGGGGTACAGGGCAAACGAAACGCAGTGGGTGGGAAAGCTGTACTTTCGCACACCAAATGGCTTGTAGCTTCTGGAGAGTGACAATGGGGAAAGCTGTTGCAGTTCACTGAACAGACTGAGCCTTCTGAACATTTTTCTTATTCATTTACAGGATGTGGGCATCTCTGGCCAGGCCAGTATTTATTGCCCATCCCTAATTGCCCAGGGGGCAGTTAAGAGTCAACCACATTGTCTGGATTCACATGTAGGCCAGACCAGTAAGGATGGCAGTTTCCTTCCCACAAAACATTAATGAACAAGATGGATTTTATTTTCCAACAATAGGTTCATGGGCATCATTCGTCTTAATTCTGGATTTTTTATTGAATTCAACTTCCACCATCTGCTTTGGCAGGTTTTGAACCTGGGACCCCAGAACTTTAGCTCGGTCTCTGGATTAATAGTCCAGTTATAATGCCACTGGGTCATGCCTCCCTGTAAGACATCGGTTTTGTATTTTAGCACCAGGAGAAAGCAATCACCAGTGAGGGGAAAGGCTTATTAATGAGGGAGAAAGCATATTGTGATAACTAGTCAAAAATCACAAAGAAAAGTCACTTATCCAGGGATGCACATACCTTGCCAGGCATTTTTTGCCTGGCTTGAGGTAGCAGCCAGGGAGGTAGTGGAGTGAAGATAGAATTTGGGTGCACGTTGGCTTTGGTTTCATTAGCACTCAGCAGAGAAAACTATGGTCTATTTAGCTGTAATTTTGAGCAGTCTGTCAGTGTACAACTTTGGAAACAATGGAAGAGGATAGAGAGGAAATCTGGATGTAACCAGTGTGCTAGACTAAGCTCCTTACTTCCAATGATGTTAATAGAACATTACAGTGCAGTACAGGACCTTCAGCCCTCGATGTTGCGCCAACCTGCAAAAGTAATCTGCTGCCCATCCAACCTACTTAATCCCAAAACAGATCTTTGCGGCTCACCACAGGTACTTGAGCTCCAGGATGAACATTTCCCACTAACCACCACCCCCGTCTTCTTTCAGCTAGCCAATTTCTGATCCAAACCACTACATCACCTTCAATACTGAAACTCTGTATTTTGTGCAATAGCCTACTATGTGAAACCTTATCAAACACCTTACTGAAGTCCAGGTACACCACATCAACAACCTTACCTGAATCCACCTGTTATATCACCTTCTCAAAGAACTCAGTAAGGTTAGTTAGGCATTACTTAACCTTCACAAAACCATGGTGACTATCCCTAATCAAATTATTCCTTTCCAGATGATTATAAATCCTATCTCTTATAACCTTTTTCAACACCTTACCCACAACCGAAGCAAGGCTCACTGGTCTATAATTACCAGGATTGTCCCCACTTCTCTTCTTAAACAAGGGAACAACATTTGCTATCCTCCAGTCTTCTGGCGCTACTCCTGTCGATGATGATGACATAAAGATCATAGGCAAAGGCTCTGCAGTCTCCTCGCTGGCTCCCCAGAGAATCTGAAGATAAATCCCATCCAGCCCCAGGATTTAATCTATTTGCTAATCTTCCAAAATTGCTAAAACCTTCTCTTTGTCAACCTCAATTCCATTTAATCTTGTAGCCTGTATCTCCGTATTCTCACTAACATTGCCCTTTTCCAATGTGAATACTGACGAAAAGTATTCATTAAGCGCTTCCCCTATGTCCACAGATTCCACACGCAACTTTCCACAACTTTGACTGGCCTTAATCTTACTCTAGTCATTTTTTTATTCCTGATATACCTACAGAAGGCCTTAGGGTTTTCCTTGATATTATCTGCCAACAAATTCTCATGTCACCTCCTGGCTCTTCTTTACCCTCTTTTATATCCTAGATCTTTTCTGGCTAAGTTATAACTCTCAAGCCCCCGAACTGAGCCACCACGCCTCACCCTCACATAAGCCTTCCTCTTCCTCTTGACAAGAGCTTCAACTTCTTTAGTAAACCATGGCTCCCTCTCTCAACAACAACCTCCCTGCCTGATAAGTATATACTTATCAAGGACCCGCAGTAGCTGTTCCTTGAAATAAGCTTCACATTTCAAGTGTGTCCATCCCTGTAGTTTCCTTCTCCATCCTATGCATCCTCAATCTTGCCTAATCACATCATAATTGCCTTTCCCCCAGTTATACCTCTTTCCCTGCAGTATATACCTATCCCTGCCCATTGCTATTGTAAACGTAACCAAATTGTGGTCACTATCGCCAAAGTGCTCACCTACCTCCAAATCTAACACCTGGCCGGGTTCATTCCCCAGTACCAAATCCAATATAGCACTGTCCCTTGTTGGCCTGTCTACATACTGTGTCAGAAAACCCTCCTGCACATACTGAACAAAAACTGACCCATCTAAACTATTTGAATTATAATATTCCCAGTCAATATTGGGGAAGTTAAAGTCCCCCATAACACCTACCTGTTACTCTTGCTCCTATCGAGAATCATCTTTGCTATCCTTAGATGTTGCTAAAAGTTATCATGCAACATGGTCAAGATTCAAGAATGCATGTTGCTGGCAAAAGCTGGGAGAAACAGCTGGAAGGGATGTCAGGGCTGGATCCCCATCAGGGTGCTTCCAAGCCAGTGTAGCTATTACAGAAAGCTGGATGAGAAATCATCAATCTAATGTGCCTGCTTTTTGGCATAAAGAAATTCTATTCCCTCAAAATCCTCTCCGATCATATCCCATTAACCATAGAATCCCTACAGTGTGGAAATGGGCCATTTGACCCAACAAGTCCACACTGACTCTCCAAAGAGCATATCCAGTTAGACTCACCCCCTAACTCTATCCTTGTAACCCTGCATTTCCCATGGCTCATTCACCTAACCTACTCATCCATGGACACTATGGGCAATTTAGAATGGCCAATCCATTTAACCTGCACATCTTTGGACTGTGGGAGAAAACTGCAGCACTAGGAGGAAAACCACGCAGACATGGGGAAAATGAGAAAACCTCACACTGACAGTCGCCCAAGGCTGGAATTGAACCCAGTTAGCAGCGCTAACTGAGCCACCCCATTCATTAAAACTATTCATTTTGAATAAAATGGTTACAAGCGAACCATTGTTTAATGATGAAGTCAATTAGACTGGGCCAAATTTTAACTCAATGCATTTAAATCTGGTCCAAAATATCTTGAACTCATACCAAGTCAAGGAAGTCATGTTGGTTCTGGTTTTGTACATGGTGCAATAGGTTTGTAATGGAATGGTACATGCCAAGGTTAGCTACGTTTTTTTTCTCAATCTCCATAAAGATGAAAAACACTGATTTGCCTATTTCATTTTAATAAAAGTGTTTTCGTGAGCAAGAGAGAGTAAAGCTACTGTTTATGAAGAGCACTGACAACAATTAAAATTTAAAACATCCAAGACCATAGGCACATAAGTAAGCAACAAATGTAAATTATACTGCTTTAAGCAGTACCAGCAAATGATGTACAGCACATTGACAATCTGTTGATATTACTGATGATACAAATCAAAGTAAGCAAGAGAGTACATTCAAATGCTTTCTTACACATCCATTTCTGCCACATTGTTGTTGGTTGCTGCTGGGGAGGGCTTACTTTTCATTGCTTCAGTTCCAAATTTTGACAAATCACTGAAGAGGAGTCTTGGAGACCACAGTGACATAAGAATTCTCTTGTATTCGTTTCTGAAGTTCTGGTTGAGGAGCCCATAGATGACTGCATTGAGGCAGCTGTTGAAGTAGGCCATGAAATAGCTCATGATGAACAGCCATTCCGGGATTTTCGGCGCCACTGCCTGGGGATTAATGGCCACAGCCAATCCGATGAAGTTCAGCGGCCCCCAGCAAACAGCAAAAAGCACAAAGACCACGAACATGGTGAGGAAATTTCTCAAGTCACTGGGCTTCAACTTTGGCTCATCGGGCTTTACCCGCCGCTTTACCTGGATGACCAAAATCCAGATTCTCAGGTAGCAGTAGGTCACCACCCCAATGGGGACAAGAAAGTGAACAACCACCACAGCAATTGTGTAATAGGAGCTTACTGTTTGGGCAAACGTGCAGGAATATATGCGAGGATCATACTGCAGAGAGCCCACAAAGAAATTTGGTATGATTGCGACAAATGTTAAGACCCAGGTCAGGCACAGGTAGCAGATTGTGTTCCTGTGGCTGTACAACTTATCGTACTTGAAACTGTGGCAGATGTAACAATATCTGTTGATGGCGATGGCTGTAATGTTGAACACTGATCCGATGACGCTCAATCCCATCAGAAAGCCACTAACCTGGCAGTGAATATCACCCAGCTTCCATCCATGTTGGAAAATGGCGAACAAGATCACAGGGTAAGGGTACACTGCCACAACCAGGTCAGCTACAGAAAGGCTGACGACAAAGATGTTACCTGCAAAGAGAAATGGACATGTAGGAAACATTTCAATCATTAGGTTCATCTATCCATTAAAACAGATGGCAGTGTCTAACATGGGAGAGTTGAAGAGAATCATTCAAGCAGACTTGGCAGATATCTGAAGGGGGAAGGCAACACACTATTGTTAAGATGCAAGAACATGAAAACATTTAGATCTTTCTAAGAACACAACTGGAGAAAAATGTTGAACAATTTTAATGTCAATCCTTTCACAGGGATGAACTAGTGAAATCTTCCTGTCCCTGTGCTGGTGCTCACTGGTCATGTTAAGCAGGTTTTGATAGATTCAATCCCACTGTAACTGAGCACAAACACATTCCAATTAGTTACACCACACAGACTGCAGCTGAGCAAGCTAGCTAACACCTTCCAGCATCGCTAATATTGCTCATAATCCTGAGAATGCAAATGGCCATCGACAAAAAAAAACCCACCTCACTCAGACTGCCGTTAGAAGACTGGTGAAAGAAACAGCGATATTCTCACTGGTTTGTAAGTAGAGCAGACTCTGAGTGACCTAGGCTATGGTGCCACGTGTGATACAATCAGATGAGAAGACTGGTGGAGCCCATCTCAACATTGGGAGCAACTCACTGCATCTTTTACACTTTGCATGAGTAGGGTGGCTTGTTTACCACTAGGCAGCAGCAAGTTAGCCATTAAAGGTGATCAATGCTTGCTAAATGCCTTGCTGACAACACAACTTACCTCATATTCCTTCCAAACTCACCCAACAAGCTAAATCTTGAGAAACCCAGAAAGCAGAGGGCGATCCTGGTGGATTTTGCTCATCACTGAATGACCTCCAAGATGTCGACAACAATTCTGCTCTCCTTCCTATCAGAAAGATGTTGTGAAACTTGAAAGGATACAGAAAAGATTTACGAGGATGTTGCCAGGGTTGAAGGGTTTGAGCTATAGGGAGAGGCTGAATATAGGCTAGGGCTGTTTTCCCTGGAGCGTCGGAGGCTGAGGGGTGACCTTATAGAGGTTTACAAAATCATGAGCGGCTTGGATAGGGTAAATCGACAAAGTCTTTTCCCTGGGGTAGGGGAGTCCAGAACAAGAGGGCATAGGTTTCGAGTGAGAGGGGAAAGATATAAAAGAAACTGCAGAGGGTGGTATGTGTATGGAATGAGCTGCCAGAGGAAGTGTTGGAGGCTGGTATGATTGCATCATTTAAATGGCATCAGGATGGGTATATGAATAGGAAAGGTTTGGAGGGATATGGGCCGGGTGCTGGCAGGTGAGAATACATTGGGTTGGGATATCTGGTCGACATGGACGGGTTGGACCGAAGGGTCTGTTACCATGTTGTACATCTCTATGACTCTATGACTCTACGACAAAACTGCAGGCCAGGGAGTGATCCACGGGCACAGACACTTGCACACTCTCTTCTCAGATATTGGCATGCAGCATCTGGCAAGTCCTTTAGACCATCCTAGCCCCTCACCATCACACCGGCAGCTAGCTCTGAAGCACAGACTTATATTGCAGGGCATATTCACCACTACCATAGAACATAGACGTAGAAAAATACAGCACAGAACAGGCCCTTTGGCCTACAATGTTGTGCCGAGGTTTAATCCTAATGTAAAATATAGTAACTTAACCTACGTATCCCTCAACTCACTGCTATCCATGTGCATGTCCAGCAGTCACTTAAATGTCCCCAATGACTCTGCTTCCACCACCACAGCTGGCAACGCATTCCATGCATTCACAACTCTCTGAGTAAAGAACCTACCTCTGACGTCTCCTTTATACCTTCCTCCTCATATCTTCAAACTATGACTCCTCGTACCATTCAATCCTGCCCTGGGGAAAAGTCTCTGGCTATTGTCTCTATCTATTCCACTCATTATCCTGTATACCTCGATCAGGTCTCCTCTTTTCCTCCTTCTCTCCAGAGAGAAAAGTCTGAGCTTATTCAACCTCTCTTCATAAGGCAAGCCCTCCAGTCCAGGCAGCATCCTGGTAAACCTGCTTTGCATCCTCTCCAAAGCCTCTGTATCTTTCCTATAGTAGGGTGACCACTACTGGTAACAGTAGCTGAAAATGTGTTGCTGGAAAAGCGCAGCAGGTCAGGCAGCATCCAGGGAACAGGAGAATCGACGTTTCGGGCATAAGCCCTTCTTCAGGAATTCCTGAAGAAGGGCTTATGCCCGAAACGTCGATTCTCCTGTTCCCTGGATGCTGCCTGGCCTGCTGCGCTTTTCCAGCAACACATTTTCAGCTCTGATCTCCAGCATCTGCAGACCTCACTTTCTCCTACTGGTAACAGTACTCTATTCTATCCATGCCTCTCATCATGTTGTACTGAAAGGTTACTTTGAACCCAGTGTTAGGCACCTGGTTCACTGATGGGATCAGGCTGCATCTCAGAGCTGCTTTGTTACACTCTTAACATTTGTCACTAAGCACCAAATGACATGTCTGGAGAACGGCTTTCTTGCCTGGCTTTGCTACTGAGTGCAGTCACACAACGAGGCAGCTTGCTTTGCTGCTCAGTAGCTATATAGTCCTGTGCTGGACAATTCACTGACAACAATATAACTTTGTGTACACAGAGAACCAAACATGAGGGCTGTTTTCTGCACAGCTCACCTATTTTCATCTACTAATGGTCCCTATGAACAAAGGTCAAAGAATAGTACAGTGCAGGAACAGGCCGGTCAGCCCACCAAGATTGTGCCCACATGTGATGCCTCTCTAAACTCACACACATTTGCTGCTACATGGTCCATATCCCTCTATTCCCTATCCATTCATGTATCTGTCAAGACACCTCTTAATTATTGTTATTATATCCACTCCCACCACCTCCTCTGGCAGTGTATTCAGGCACTGGAATAAAACTAGAAAAAAAACTAGCCGCTCACAGCTCCCTTACGCTTTCCCCCTTTTTTCTTCAACCTATATCCCCTAGTAATTGGCATTTCTCCCTTGGAGAGAAGACACTGACTATCCATTCTATCAATGCCTTTCATCATGTTGTACACTTCTATCAGGTCGCCCTTCATCCTTCAACATTTAAGTGAAAATTATGATCAGCTCTTCCTTCTACCTGGCTATTACCTATGCCATTGTCTAGGAGAAAGTGAGGACTGCAGATGCTGGAGACCAGAGTCGAGAGTGTGGCACTGGGAAAGCACAGCAGGTCAGGCAGCATCCGTGGAGCAGGAAAATCGACATTTTGGGCATAAGCTCTTCATCCCGTTGTCTACCTAATGTGACTTCGTCTCCACCTGTCCTGTACTCCTTCAGCCCCACCCCTTGTCTTCAGCATCCAAACCACATTTTCCCAGCTACCTTTCCCATCAGTTCTGAAGAAGGGTCACTGGACTCAAAATGTTAACTCTGCTTTCTCTCCACAGATGCTGCCAGACCTTTTGAGTTTCTCCAGACATTTCTGTCTTTGTTTTAAGTATTATGGATGTTGGTTAAGGAGAGTGAAAGGTTTCAGCGTGATCCAATGCCATACATATATCAGAACAGACCTCCATCCATTGAATGTGACCATTCTGATTTGATTTGATTTGTTATTGTCACATGTACCAAGATATGGTGAAAAGTATTGTTTTGTGTGCTAACCAGAAAAATCATATCTTACATAAGTGCATCAGGGTAATAGAATATAATGTTACAGCTATAGAGAAGGTGCAGAGAGAAATAAACTTTAATATATGAGAGGTCTATTCAAAAGTCTAATAACAGCAGGGAAGAAGCTGTTCTTGAATCTGTTTTTGAACTTTTATATCTTCTGCCTGATGGAAGAGGGTGGAAGAGAGTATGTGAGGGAGGGGTTGGAGGCGTGTTTGATTACATTGGCTGCATTTCTGAGCAGGAAGTAAAGATGGAACGGCTGCCAATTGTTGTAACGAGGCCTCACGGGCTGACATAGAGAGATTCACAACCACATGGTACACTGAAGTACAAACATTTAGACATGAGCTGAGTTACATGCAAGCTATTGTCACCCATGCCAGTAAAGTGGCCTCAGTAAGATTTCCTCTTCCTGTCCTTACCACTCTATCTCAGTGTACTGCCTAGTTCTGCAGCTGTGGTAGAAGGAGACCCTGCTCAGCAGGGGAGTCCATCGGCCTTAGCTTGTATGACTGGACGGACTAGACATTCTGAGGGTTTTTTGCCAGAGGCAATGTTTGACCCTCCTCGGCTTGAACTCCCACATTGTTGGGGGGCGGTGCTTGCAGGATGAAGGTGGAGTGCCCGGCCATCTCTGGAGTGTTCTGAGAGGAGACTTTGGAAAGCCCAGCATGTGGTTCCTTCCCCAGCTGGCTGCTTCCTCACCCTGCCCTGTCTACTTGTGAGGAGAGGGCATCTGAACTGGTGTCAAGATTCCCTCTGCCACTAACCACTACCCCCGGCCCCACCTCTCCCGAACCCATAGCTGGGCCAGTGGAGTGCAGGTTTGAGCACAACTCCAGCCAACCCTGAGGCGGCTGGGCCTGGATCTCCATGGCAACCACCAACCTGCCCATGGAGACTGCCGGTAGGTCACATGACTCACTGCAATGCAGTGGCATCTGGGCATTGAGGACCATTGCTTCACAGGCAGCTGCCGGCCATCACACTGTGTGTGTGTGTGTGTGTGTGTGTCTGTGTCTGTGTATGCACATGTGCATGTGGGGCTGACGTCTCTGATAGTGAAGGCCACAGGATCCTCTCCTGCCTGGGGCTGACCAGATACCTTGTCTCTGGTAACTGTTCAAATGCCAGCTGCCAAGTCAATATCTTCCTCAGCCAACTACAGAGCTGTCGCTCACCAAATTGTGCACCCACACTCCTCTACACCTAAAGATTTCCCCCTCCGACCCAGATGGTTCAGTGCCTGAGCTGGTGGGGGACATGGAAGGCAGCGTTGTTGATGCTTCCTCTGACACCTCAAGTACTCTCGTCCTCAGATGTCCAGGGGGCCCTTCTGAGGGAGCCAGGCATTTCTCTGTAGAGAGGCTGGTGGTACCTGCAAGACACAAGTGAGAGAGAGACAGACAGACAGATAGATGACTCCTGGCCAGTAATTAACAATGGAGTGTATGTGACTGACAGTGGCACAAGCATGCAGAGTGGTACTTATGCAGAGGCTGGACATGGGAGTCTCCAGGTCTTGGTCTCCTCCTGTGTGGAAAAGGATTCTCTCCTAGCAGAAAGTCCAAACGTCATGCAGCCCCTCCTCCCAGCTACCTGGTCACATCCTGCCTTCTCCTGTAATGATAAAATGGGTTAGGGAATGAGTAAGGTGACAGCAGGGGGCATGGTTATTAGTGCTGGTGTATTTGGAAGGTAGCGATGTATTGCCACAGCCTAAGGAGGTGACACAGAAAACATGCAGGGTTAGTGATGTGGGGGTTTCATGGGGAATGTGACCAGGTAAAGGAAGATGTTAGAAGGGGGATTGGAAGAGTGTGAGCCTTGCAGGCAGGTGGGGGGAACTGGCGGTGACAGATTGAGTGTGAGGCAGCAGAGAGGAGAGCATGGCACTTACCTTGGCAGAGTGCCAAAGCTCATTGATCTTCTTTGTGTTTTGTTGGCCATCCTTCCATAGCTGGAGTGGTAACCTCGGCCTGGGCTGGAAGTGTCTCATGGCGCAGAAGAAGAGGACTCCTTTCCATTGCATCATCCCATCACCAAGAACCTGCCATAGAAACCCAGAGCCATCTTCCCTTTCTCTGCCATGTCCTGACTTTGTCCAGCTGCAGAGTGTGATCACCCATCCAGGTGCATAGCGGCCTTTCAGGAATTGCAGGGAGACTGGGACACCAGCCTTTCATTGTATACTCACTGAGTGACAAGTTGTTGTGGGAAGAGTGCGCGGTAAAATGGAACAGAACTTCGATGTGATAAACACCACAGCGGTGTTTAAGTAACACAGTGAGTTTGGTAAGATATGGCGAGCAAACTCACTTGGCCTCATGGTGAAAATCTCTCCAAAAGCCCAATGCAACATGGAATTAAGCTAAAAAAAATGCATGAGATTCAGCCTGTAGTATTTCCTGAGGCTACTCATGAGCAACAAAGAGCAATTTTGGGGCGGCGCGGTTAGCACTGCTGCCTCACAGTGCCAGAGATCCAGGTTCATTTTCAGCCTCAGGTGACTGTCTGTGTGGAGTTTGTACATTCTCCCCGTGTCTGCGTGGGTTTCCTCCGGATGCTCCGGTTTCCTCCCACAGTCCAAAAATGTGCAGGTCAGGTGATTTGGCCATTCTAAATTGCCTGTGGTGTTAGGTGCATTAGCCAGAGGGAAATGGGTTTGGGTGGGTTACTCTTCGAAGGGTCATTGTGGACTTGTTGGGCCGAAGGGCCTGTTTCCACACTGTAGGTAATCTTATTTGCATTGTAACCAACTGTGAAATACTTGGAGACAACATCCTTCATCCGATCGAATGCATTCCAGTAAACAATAAATTGGAAAAACGTTATGTTCTTGTGATTAAAATATTTTCATCAGAAATACTTAGTGGTGTTTCTTAAGTCTTTTCAACATTACAGCGCTATATATTCAATTGCACTTTTTAACATATTTGTGATTGTGTGATGGAGAGATAGCCATAGGCATTAATTGCTATCAAGTACATTTAATCTGCAGTTATAAAAGAAAGAAGCTGTATTGAAATAATCTTGGTATTAGATTCCTGATGAGTCCCAGTTTTCTCCACACAATGAGCTGCCTGAAGTCCAGTTTGGTTGGCACACAGATTTTATACTGTAGCTTTTGTACTCTCATTGCCATGATCTGACTCTGGTATGTTTCAAAAATGGTTTGCATTTATATCACGCTTTTTATTACATCTGGAACTCAGATCGTACTTTGCAAGCCGTGAATAGTTTCAAAAGATAGTCACAATTGTAACAGGGGAACACTGCCACAATTTGTACCAATACAGAGGAAGGAGAAGAGAGAGACACACTTGATGTACCAAATTTGACTGGACTTAAATCAGCTTAAATCATTGTATGGAGAAAACTGGGACACCTCTGAGAAATCTAATAACAAGATATTTCAATACGGCTTCTTTCTTTTATAACTGCAGATTAAATATACTTGATGTCAATTGATGCCTATGGCTATCTCTCTATTACACAACCACAAATTGATTGTACAGTTGAATACACAGCACTGTATTGTTGAAAAGACTTAAGAAGCACTGCTAGATATTTCTGGTGAAAGATTTTAATCACGAGGACAGGGCTGTTTCAGATTATCTTCAGATGAGAACGATGATCTTAAGTTATAGATTCACCATCTCTATCTATCTATCTTCCATTATGAAATTGCAGTGTTGAAATTTTCAAACAAGGTAGCATGACTCTATTGCATTTCTCTCAGTCACCAGGCCTCTGTACTATCTGCTGGCTTGCTGATATGTTGGGCAGATGGTTCAACATTGAGACAAAGACATGAAATTATGCATGTAGGAGGACAGATCAGCCACTGTGATCAGGAGCAACCAATCTAACATCTCCAGTTGAATGCAGTCACCTGAATTGCCTGTTAGATCTGATGCTATTGTCACAAGGCAAAAGTGAGGACTGCAGTTGCTGGAGATGAGAGACAAGATCAGAATGAGGGGCTCCTGCCCAAAACGTCAATTTTCCTGCTCCTCAGATGCTGCCTGACCTGCTGTGTTTTTCCAGCACCACTCTAATCTTGCTATTGTCACAATTCTCTTCAGGGCCATTATGGTTTGAAGAAGAAATATGAACAACCAAAAATTAAAGGTCACAAATTTTAAAAAAATGAAATGCTACTATTGTGAAGAGAAATTGAACAAAGCAAGCATTACTGGTTCTTGCTTATAAGGACTTGTGCTATAAACACAGTTCTGCTTTTTTAGTTCCTCCTCAAGAGTTCCCATATCTCATTAAATCTTAAAGATTCATTCACTTCTTGCAGGATCAACTCCAGAAATATGCCACAAACCTGCAGAATGTATTTCAGTTGTCCTCACTATCCAAACCATTCTTTTCAGGTGCAAATTACATGGGTTCTTCCCGTTAGCTACGGGCTAATTTTTTATTTCAATCTTCTTTAATGACTTCGCCTCAGTGGACTCTTCAGCTATTTATCTGGTTTTGCAGCCAGGCCATTCTTTCCAAGTCTGCACCCAGAGCATTTGGACAGCTTTTTGCGAGCTATCTAGTCAAGCTGACTTCTGTGTGAGAACCACCAGTGGCTTTTTCAACCAGCAGCAAGCCAGAGAAAAATTCTGCCTACCTTTCCCCCAAAAAATGCAAACTGAACTACCTCTAAATGTTCCCAGAATAAGTTGCTTTTCTCTCTGTCCTTTGCAAGTTTGAGATTTGTGTTTTATTTCCATTTCTGGCTGAAGCATTTTCAGTTCTACATTTCTATTTCCAACTGCTTCACTTATAACGGAATTCCAACCACATACTTAGTGTTGAACCTCGCTCCAGTATTCATATTTAACTTCATAGTTCCTCTTAATTCTATGAGCCTAACCTTGGTTAATTGTTGCAAATCACTCAGAGATAAATCCTGTCTCTTCAAAACAATATTCACAATTGACAATGCAAATTTGCTGCTCACTAAGTACATTGAATTCACTATGAAATCCTGTTAGTTTAAATCTTAGATAATTTCCCAGCATATCTATATCAGCCAGTGAATTCAAATTCCTACAATGAGCCCTCACTTTTTGATAGCTAAAATTCCAAAATCTAAAAAATCAAACAGATAAGGGGAGGTGATGTCTTAATGATATTATCATGGGAATACCCATTCGGATATGGGCGTAATATTCTGGGGACCTGGGTTTGAATCCCATCATAGCAAATAGTGGAATTTCATCAGAAAGCTGGAATTAAGGGTCTAATGATGACCCTGAATCCATTTTGAAAAAGACCTATCTGGTTCACAAATGTCTTTTAGGAAAGGAAACTACCACACTCACCTGGTCTGGCCTACATGTGACACTAGACCCACAGCAATGTGGTTGACTCTTAACTGCCCTCTGGGTAATCAGAGATGGGCGATAAAGACTGGTCAAGCTAGCAATACCCTCAGCCCATGAATGAATAAAATAAAAGAAATTTAAAAGAAGAGTTAATAAAATGAAAGTTGGTCCTATAGAAAATTAATGTAATAATGGTAAATAAAGAAATGGCAGGTGAATTAAACAGACAGTTTGCATCAATCTTCACTGTGTAAAATACAAAACATTAGCAAATAACTGTGACTCAGGAAATGGAAAGAGGGTCAAGAAGCTTACAATGGTAATGGAGTTGTATGCTGACAATTATTCAGATCCTGATGGAATTCATTCTGGGATCTTTAATGAAATAGCTGGTGTATATAAGAATATAAGGACTAGGAATAAGCACAGGTAATTTAGCCCCTTGGGCCTGTGACCCCATTTCTTTTTCCCATTTAATACTTTTATGGCTGATTTCATTGACTTCTTCTCTGAGTCTCCTTGGTCAATCCCCTTTAGTATCTTATATACCTCAGTTGGATCTCCCTCCATTCTTGCAAGCTTTAGCAAGTACAGGCTCAAACTGCTCAATTTCTCCTCACCGGACAAACCCTTTATCTCTGGAAAGACAGTTGATACAATGGTTTTAACTGTCTACAATTCTCTATATTTAGGAAAGATTCCATTAAATTGGATAATAGAGAAATTTAGTTCCTTTATCCACAGAGGAGGGAGGCAGAAAGCAGGAAACTCCGGGCCAATTAGCTTAGCATCTGTCAGTGGGAAGATGTTCAAAGTTCTTATTAAGCATGTTTTAGCAAAGCATTTAGAAAAGATTAAGCAATCAGAGATCAGAGAGAATCAGCATGGTAATGTGAAAGGGAAATCATGTTTAATTAAGACTTTGAGAGAGTTACATGTACTATGGATAAAGGAGAACCGGTGGATTTCCTGTACTTAGATTTCCAAAAGGCATGTGATAAGGTACCACATCAAAGATTATTGCGGGAAATAACAGATCATAGTTTAGGTAACATGTAACAATGTAGGCTTGCATAGAAAATTGGCTAGCCAATAGGAAACAGAAGAAATGCAAATGGATCTATTCTTTGGTTGGCAGGGTTTAGTCATTAATGTGCCACTGGAATCAGTGCTGACACCTCAACTTTATACAATTTTTATCAATGACTTGGATGAAGGTACCAAGGGTATGCTTGCTAAATTTGCCAGTGATCCAAAGATAGGTAGGAAAATAAGTTGTGGAGAGGATGAAAGGGAAATGCAAAGGAATTCAGATATTTTAAGGGAGTTGACAAAGATGTTGTGAATGGATTATAGCGTGAAAAAATGTGAAATTGTACATTTTAGCAGGAGGTATAAAAGAAAGGCAGTGACAGATTGCAGAGTTCTAAGATGCAGAAGGATCTCCATGTCCTAATGCATGATATTTAAAAGGTTAGGGATACCAAGCAATGAGTCGTAAAGTGTAGCACTGGAAAAATACAGCAGGTCAGGCAGCTTCCGAGGAGCAGGACACTTCATGTTTCGGGCATAACTCTTCATCATGAATGAGGAAAGGTAATAAAATGCTATTGTTTATTGTGAGGGAACTAGGATACAAAGGAAAGAAGATTATGCTTCAGTTATAAATACAGTATGGGTGTAACCACATCTGAAATACTGTGTAAAATGTTGCTCTATGTAGAGTCCTAGAGTCACACAGCATAGAAACACACTCTTTAGCCCACCATGTCTATGCTAACCAACACTAATTTCATTTATTTGGTCCATATTTTATTTATGCCCTGGCATTTTAAGTGTTCATCTAAATGCTTATTAAATGAGATTACTTGATTTCACTATTCTTTCAGGCAATACATTCCATATATCTACCACCCTCTGGGTGAGAAGAAGTTTGCTTAGATCGCCTCTAAATCACTTTACAACTTCTCTTCAAAAAAAAAGCAAGGCCAATAACTTTTTAAAGTGACAGCATCATTATAAGAATAACCCATTAAGAGAGGGATAAGGGGACTTTTTCTCAGAAGGTGGTGAATGGATGGAACTGTCTTTCTCAAAAGGTGGTGAAACAGAGTCTTTGAATATTTTTATGGCAGAGGTAAGTAGATTCTTTATGAGTGAGGCAGGGGAAATGATATTGGGGGTAGGTGGAAATGTGGAGTAATCAAATCGACCATGATCTTATTGAAAGGTGGATCAGGCTCAAGGGGCCGATTGACCACGCCCCCACACATATAATCTATCTTTGTCTGTTAGAGGCGTGGAGGCTGCTCATCATCTTGATGTATGTCTACATTAAGCCAATTAAAGTCAAGAGCCCATAGTCTACCTAGACCATGGGGCTGCTGCCTCATGACAGAGAGGTGACTGGTTGGTGGTTTAACCTGAGGTCACCGTGCCTCAGAAAAGGGAAGATTAGATTAGATTCCCTACAGTGTGGAAACAGGCCCTTCAGCTCAACAAGTCCACACCAACCCTCCAAAGAGTAACCCACCCAGCCCCTTTTCTCACTGACTAATGCACCTAATACTACAGGCAATTTAGCATGGTCAATTCACCTAACCTGCACATTTTTGGATTGTGGGAGGAAACCCATACAGACACGGGAAGAATGTGCAAACTCCACACAAACAGTTGACCAGGGCTGGAATCAAACCTAAGACCCTGGTGCTGTGAGGCAGCAGTGCTAACCACTGAACCACCATGAGATGCTGAGAAGGCAAGTCCTCATGGTAACCTCAACTGATGCAGGAATTGGACCCATACTGTTGGCACCCCTTAACTTGCAAACCAGCCAATTGAGCCATCCTGACCTGACAGGCTTTAACTGGTTGCATGGTAAGTCAGCAGTAGGCAATTCAATCCTATGAACTAATGGTGGTTTTCAACATTTTGGGACAATACACAGTGGGTCTGAGGTGTCATCACATTCATGCAGTCAAGGTATTTGTTGTGAGTCACCAGAGAAAGAAAAGGTAACCACAGTGACAACAAAAACTTACATTTGTGTAGTGCCTTTGGTTTAGCAACATATCCAACAGTGAGTGCACAATAAAAAGAAACAAGAAAGATGGACCTGTTGAAATTTTTTTTATGTCCTGCAGTGTTTTGAAGATGGGTCACAGGACCTGAAATGTTAACTCTGAATTCTCTCCACAGATGCTGCCAGACGTGCTAAAATTGTCCAGCAATTTCTGTTTTTGTGTCTGACTACCAGATCTGCAGGTCTTTCGGTTTTGAATTTTTGCACCCCATGGATTTTAAAAGTGTGAGATCAAACAGGTCATCCATCGAAACATTAACGCAGTAATCATAAAGCTGACACTCTACTTTGCAGCCTCCATCACTTTGTTTGATTGCTGTATTTCAGAGACAGGTCACAACAATTTTGACAACAAGGAAATCCTTGCAGCCTCCAACACTTCCTTTGATTGCAGCCTTTCAAAAAACAGAGTGCAACATCACTAAGTTTGACAACAAAGGCAATCTATGATTTAGTTATTACCTTGCTGTAGCTTTCTTTGGTCCACATTTCAATCATGTTAAAGAACATAACATCAGCATTTGTCCTTTAAACATTATTATTTCTCTGGATGTTCCAGAAACTTATTCTAACACTAAACTGAATGATTACTGTTTTTACAGGAAGCAAGCAAACACCTGCTAAACACAATGATTACAAAGGTGTACTGTTTATCAATAGGACAGTGAATTTTGTCATGAATATCCTGTGCAATCAGAGCTGAAGTATTTTGTCTCTTGAAAAGTCATTAATATTATCTCAAGTTAAAAATTAATTTGGCATCATTAAATGCAAATAAGCCATACCCTCAAGCTCAATTGCAATCTAATTAAAAATGAATTGAAACGAACAGTTACCTATTAGACATTAAATGTCTGCCAATGATTTTTCGTTGATTTTTCTGTGATGCAGCCCAAAGCCATGTTACAGACAGCAGTTTCTATCCCCAACTAACACTAATACGTGTATTTATATAGCACCTTTAATACAGTCAATCATCCCAAGGTGCTTTAAAGGAGCATTATCAGAAAACCTCTTGAAGGCGAAATTTGAACAGTGTGGTTAGGGAGAAGAAGTGTGGTACTATTTAGTTAATTTTCACTGATGGACTGAATGACCTCCTGCTGTGCTGCATCAATGAGCACAAAAGGCAATTTCTATTCCGTTAATAGTGCACTTCACCTCTGAAACTCTCCTTTTCTTCAATCTTTAGTGTCATGAAAAGAACATAGCACACGATGGCGGCATCATGTTTATTTCTGTTACTACAGCAATGGTCACAGAAGGATATCCAGTCAAAGTGATGAGCATTTCTTAAATTTGGAAACGAGTTTGTGCTGCATCTTTTTTCCAAGTCGGGAACTATTTGGAATTTCACGAGTGTTTGTTCATTTTATTCCATTGTGGAAAGCATGTAGGTATGATCAATGTTGAATGTGCTGCTTGTAACTTAAAGAAATTCCTCCAAGGTCTACCTTAAATGTTTTGATGAGGCTTCGCAGTCTCACTATTGAGTCAAAATGTTGTGGTTATAGGGAGGTGAGCACAATGCCCAGTGTGATACACCAACAAAGAATAGAAGGGTTGCTACAATGTTGGGGGTAACGTCTTCAAATGAGATGTTCAACTGTTATCCTGTCTTCCTTATAAGAAGCCATAAATAATGCCATTTGAGAAAGAGCAGAAAAGTCACCTTTAACAGGACCCGAGTTTCCATAACGGAAGGTTTCTTCAGTCCTTCTTGCTTCTCTTGTACAGCAATGTCTGTGCCTGAGTGTCCTTGATAAGGGAGCATATACTGAATGCTTGAAGCCTTCAGTGGTCAAGGAGACTGGACTGTGTGGTAAACAGGCAGAAGTGAGGACTGCAGATGCTGGAGATCAGAGTCAAGATTAGAGTGGTGCTGGAAAAGCAGGCCAGGCAGCATCCGAGGAGCAGGAAAATCCACGTTTCAGGCAGGAGTCCTTCCTGATGCTGCCTGACCTGCTCTGCTTTTCCAGTACCACTCTAATCTTGTGTGGGAAACAAAACTAGTAATGTTAAAATATTGTCTACAGGCAATTTGGATCTCATTGTTCACACCCATGTTAAAAAATGGCATGTTTGTCCATTTTAATTTGGTGGCACATCTCCCTCATGGACCACAAAAAGACCAAGGAGAGCAGGGGCTATTAGTGATCTGAATAACATATATCCCTTAGACGCTATCACTGATCATCTGTTCAATTATCTCATTGCTAGTTGGGGCCTTGTGCGTGCACCAATTGACTGCTGAATTTCCCACATTATAGCAATGTATGCATTTTCAAAATATTATTTATTGAGTAGGAAGTGCTATGGGAAATATTGAGGTTGTCCAAAGGGTTAAATAAATGCTAGCTCTTTCATTCTCCCTCAGTAAGGAGCTGCTGATATGTGAATGTGTCTGGTCTTGATACCTCTATCCAATGATGTTCAAGAGTTAGACTGTAGAGGAGTCATTGTCTTTTCCTTACTTGTCCAGCAGTCAAAGTCAAGTCACCTTGGTCTTACCAGACCACACAATTGCACTCTTTTTAAAGAGAGATGACAGGGGGTGGTTTAACCTGAGGGCCACCATGCCCCAGCTGAGGGTGGAAAAGAAGAGCATTTCATGGTTACCCTCAGTGATGAGAATTGAGCCTGTACTGTTGGCATTACACTATTTCTTAAACCCACTGCCTAGCAGACTGAGCTAAACCAAACTAGCAGGCAAGCTAGAGAGTGTTGGGCACATATGGAGTTAACTTCAAAGTTAGGGAGGAAACAGCAGGCTTAGTTACTAGCTCTCATTAAATGTGGTCATGAGCCAAGTTTTAAATCCTTATGATTTCAGTGGAGAGGGTGGTTCGGGAATTTAGCTGAGTCATAGGCCAGGGAACTTCAGTTGATTTATTTTAACAAGAGACAAGCCTTTTTCCCAATTCAGCACTAAGCTAAACAAAAAATAGACATGCATGGGATAATATTACTGCTCATGCTCACAAAAGAGAAATTAACATTCATAGGAGCAAGGGGGTTTCAATTTAATGAGCCAGTTCACACCATGTTCTTCACCCTGCCTTTGAAGAAGTTGAGGAAAGGCATAAGTAAAAGACATGAATATTCAGCTCAGATCACAAGGGGTTCAGTCCTATTGATACACATTCTGCTACTATGCTTCGATAGTTATTGAGCACCACAATTGTTAAGTATTCATGATTCTTGGTTCCTCCTAGGGAGAAGAGTCTCTATTTTAATGGAACCTACCTGTCATGAATGAGCCAATTTGATCTACATGGCTCCCTTTACACATTGACAATCTTTGTAATCTGTTAGCTGGGATGTCAAATGGACACCACTGAATCCCCTTCTCATCATGCAAATGGTTGACTTTAATTTAGTCAGGCAGTTTGAAATCACCTGCATTCTTCATTTCTCTACTCTGCAATGTATTGTACAGTCTGTAGTGTCCCTGAATTTTAAGCCACTCAGAGTTTCAAGTTCAAATCCCACAACAGGATCTGCTAGCTATTGAAGGTGCATACGTAACACAGTCAAACAGCTTAGGTGTCAACTTGTAAATACCAACACTTGTTAATGGTAGGTGGTATGAGCAGGAGAAATCCCTGGTTAGCCATGCAATGAAAATAGTTGGGAGCTTCTGCGTTTGCTGTCTACAGATCTGGCAAAAGTCCGTGTTTCCATAGACACCCAGGCTCTTTGGCTGGTTTATGGCCTGTTGTGGGCAGCATGGATGCGATCACTGCTCCATTTGGATTTAGGACCTTCCCCCTTGCCTTCTGCTCTTGTAGATCAGACCCAACTTTGCACAGAGATTGAAAGATGATGTTTTAAGACACAAGAACCGAACCTCCTTGAATTTTCCAATGGCTGATGGTTTCAAGAGATCTAATCATTGTCCAGAACTTCCATTAGCTGGTTTAGAAATTAGGAGATGTCTGTAACCAATCAACTCAGTACATTGTATAACACTCTCTGCTGAATAGGTTTGAATCAGTCTAAACTATATGAAATTGATTCCTTTGAAATAAAATTGCATTCAATAAAGCTTGCTCGTGAACACATACACTCTCATCATGTTATTATTTCCTGACTTCAAAATTAAGTGCAGGGAAGAGTATTGAATCCGAACGTGAGTATTATTTAATTCTTTACAAGAACAGACAATCAATAGCACATGCATGGTTGGCTGCAAGTGGAAAATAGAATCAGAAGGCAAAAATTACCTTCAAGAAATCTGCTGTACCTCACTCCTAGGGATCAAGACAAATACTTCTTAATTGTTAATATGAAATCTCTCGAACCTGTTTTACATCTCAATAAACCTATGGCTGATTATGGTTAAGACACTGTGATTTCCTTTCCAATCAATCTGTTGTTTTATGTCTATATCATCAATTTCCATTTTCTTTCCAATCATATTCGAGAAAATCCTACCCAGCTACACTCTCCAGGAAACAGGCCATTCAGCCCAACTGTCAATACTTTACAGTGGCAAATTATTTTAATCACATTAACCTTCCCTTTTTCTCATACCTCAACTTTATCTTTTCCTACATCCCCTGGGGCCAATCTAAACTACAATGTGTACATTGTTTTTATCTCAGCCAGCAAATTCCACAGCCTCACACCACAATTTGTGAGCAAGTGTTATCTCCCCCCTGTTCTAAGCTTTACTTTTTATGGCCATTTATCTCTGCCCGAGAAAGACTCATTTGCAGAAAAAGAAGGCAAATTAAATGCTACAGAGGAAGGGGTTATTGATAAGGTGACAATCTCTTGTGCAGAGAAGGGCTATTGAAGGAGAAAATACTAAATAGGAGAGAATTTTGGGAAAGCATGGCACCCTATTAAATTAGAAGAGGTGAAATATGCAAGAAAGGAGAGTAAAGTTGCTGTTGGTTATGGAGGACATCTCTGACTCGTACCATGAGCAATGCCACTTATGTGTTTCAGACAATAAATACTTCACAAACCACTTCCCTGAGGACAGCACATGTTAAACAGAGTTGATCAAATTTTGATCTTTTTGATTTTGACACTTCATAGCCTTGCAGCTAACACAAATTAATTGAAACAGGTCATGGGTCACCTGCAATGTTCCAACATGAGCCCCTGCCATATAAAAGCAAACAGGGCAGATTGTACCATATAAAACAAAGGGCTAGAAGTGGAAAAGCCAGGCTCGTTTCACGCCTGTCAAGTGTATGAATCTGAAATGGGCATTGTCTCAATTCACAAGGAAAATCTTCGCCATTGGTAATAGTTGGACTGATCAACAGGCAGCTGGTTTTCATACAATGCAGGTAATTGACAATATCACCAAGTAAACATTTAGTTCATGCCATTTTTGGACATGACACCTACAGTGTATCAGAAATAAAAACACAGACAATGTTGGAAATATTCAGCAGGTCAGACAGCATCTGTGAAGAAAGAAAAAGGTAACGGGCAGACTATCTTGCACTCTCTTATGATGTGTTCAGAGGATGATGATGTACATGAACCGTGAACCAAGAATTAAGTCAGGGGCAGGAAGACCCATGATCAGACGTCCCCACTCCACTGCCCATTGAAGCCCTTACGTGGTCAATTAATGGCCCATTCTGTCAACACAGGTTAATCGAGGGGTGGGCAAGCCTGTGCGCTACTGGTAAAACAGTGTAGCTTGCTTGTCATCTCCCAAAAGAAAGGGTCCAGCAGAGGGGGTGTCAGGTCCTAGGGGAGAGGGGGGTATTCAGTCAGGTTCTAGCAGCATTAAGGGTCTTGGAGAGCACAGTTGAGGGTACATGAGGTAGGTTAAGGTCCATCTGAATAGTTACTTAGGGTTTAGACTCGGTATATAATTGTCTAATCTTTCATAATCTCTTCACCTGACCAGAGAGGGACTGCCTGAATTCTTCAATTAACACAGAAATCTTCGGAGGGTTCCAAGCATGGGGTAGTTATCCAACAGATTCTTCGATTTCCTGGGCAGATCTTTGGGAGTCCATGGGGATTCCACAGGGTCCTTATGCACAGCTGGAATGATCATGTCTGGTCATCAGAAAAGGTCGGCCAAAGTGTTTCAATTTCACCGGGAAATCTTAAGTGTGGCCTGTTATTCAATCAGTGTTTTCTTTTCATAACTCTTCTATTTGCAGCATAGAATTTGCAAGATGGTTCTTCACTTGTTTCAGTGAGACAAGAGCCCACTGCAGCAGCAATTCATGAAGTCTGGCTGTTTACCTATTTGGTGGGATCAGTAGCTGAAATTAGTTCACTTATCAAATGGTGACAATTTATGAGGTGTATCTACCTATGATTTTCAGCTCCAGAATTCAAGATTATTGTAAATATCACTTGTGAATTACAGTGCAACATCTGAGTTGTAAGGAACTTTGACAAGCATCTTATACAGCTGTCATTGCAATTATCTTATTTGTCTGACATTCAAGCATGTCTCGCTTCCAAGCAACCATAGCGTTATTTTTCTCAAATATTTACAATATGTGATTTAACTAAACTTCACAGTGAGCATTTTCCCTTTACACATATAAACCTTGCCTTAATGGCCAGCAGTTAAAATGCTTCCACTTTATTCCATTTTCTACCCAGAGACTCATTCATGAAATTCAATTTGAAAATGAACTGAAATTAACTGTATCTGCTAATATTAAATTTGCAAAGAACACCTGGAAAGAAAGAAAGACTTGCATTTATACTGTGCACATTTCCACAATGAATTTCACATTCAATTACCTCCAAAAAGAGGAATGAAATGAACAACTACTTAAATTGTTTTTGTGATTTGGAGATGGACTGGGGTGTACAAAGTTAAAAATCTCACAACACCAGGTTATGGTCCAACAGGTTTAATTGGAAGCATTGGCTTTCAGAGCATCGCTCCTTCATCAGGTGGTAGTAGAGGACACAATTGTAAGGCACAGAATTTATAGCAAAAGTTTACAGCGTGATGTAACTGAAATTATACATTAAAAAATATCTTGTTTGTTGAGTTTTTCATCTGTTCAAATACCATGATAGTTTCACTTCTTTCATGTGTAAATCACAAAACCTTTTTTTAGAAGTTGCATTCTCAGGTTAACTGTAACAATTGGTGTTAGCTGGACAATATGTTGAAGGTGTTAGCCCCCTGTGTTCTCTGTCTGTGCCATGATGTTTAGATCGATTCTAATCTAAAAAGTGAGATAACGGAGTTTTACATGAATTCACGCAGTTTGATAACAGAGATTTATATGAATTCATGCAGTTTACTGCGTGAATTCATGTAAAACTCTGTTATCTCACTTTTTAGATTAGAATCGATCTAAGCATCATGGCACAGACAGAGAACACAGGGGGCTAACACCTTCAACATATTGTCCAGCTAACACCAATTGTTACAGCTAACCTGAGAATGCAACTTTTAAAAAAAAGTTTTGTGATTTACACATGAAAGAAGTGAAAGTATCATGGTATTCGAACAGATGAAAGACTCAACAGACAATCAAGGTATTTTTCAATGCATAATTTCAGTTACATCAGACTGTAAACTTTTGCTATAAATTCTGTACCTTACAATTGTATCCTCCACAACCACCTGATGAAGGAGCGGCGCTCCGAAAGCTAGTGCTTCCAATTAAACCTGTTGGACCATAACCTGGTGTTATGTGATTTTTAACTAAATTGGTTTTGATGTGCTATTGGAAAACAAACTTTTTTGGATCATTGTCATGACCAAGCAATGGTTGCCTGTGATAGAAGTTAGCTGGAAACCACGTGAATGTAAACTACTGAACTGTTATTGGCAGAGGCAGGTTTATTTGGGAATCCATTGAACCAATCTTTCCTTAGGTTCCAGTTATACATTACCTTGATAACATTGATGATGCGCACTTACAATGTGCATACCGGGAATGAACCCCTTCTACTTAATGCTCCCTACTGTCAAAAAGTGGCAAGATATCCTTTCTCACCACAAAAATGTGCAAGGAGGGTTTCTGTTCAATGTGCAATTCACAATTTGCTAGCTGTAACTAAACAGCAAATCATCCATTATTGATGCTATGACTTTCACTGACTGAGAATTTGAGTGCCATTAATGATAGATTAATCCTTTTATAGAGGCCTTTGCTTGTATGGTTGACTAGTAATACAGAAACACAAGTTAATCCTCTGGGTTCAAATCTCACTACAGCAACTGGTGCTTTGAAAAGCAATTAATGAAATCTGAAATTCAAAATTTGTCTCAATAATAGTAAACATGAAATTATCATGGCTATCAAGCCCATTAATGTCCTTTTGGGAAGGAAATCTGCTGTCTTTATTGGGTCTGGCCAATGTGTGATTCCAGATCTAGATATGGTTGACTCTTAACTGCTCTCTGAAATGGCCCAGGAAGCCACTCAGTTCAAGGGCAGTTAGGGAGGGCAATAAATACTGATCACCCCAGGATCAATCAAAAAACAAATTGAAAGAATAAAACAAAGGAAACTTTTGGGACCCCAAGTGGTGGAATTAGCTTTTGCTACAAGATTTGTTGATGGATTTAACCAAAACATTACATGAGGTCTGAGGAGGAAGTGCCTGTTACCATACTGAAATCCAAAGGGCAGCATCTAGATCACTCTCCCCCAGGCAGCACAGTGGCCCAGTGGTTTGCACTGTTTCCGCACAGTGCCAGTGGCCCAAGTACAATTCCATTCTCGAGTCACTGCCTGTATGGAGATTGAACATTCTCCCCATGACGGCATTGGTTTCTGTCAAGTGCTCTGGTTTCCTCCCACAGCACAAGGAGCTGCAGCCTAGGTAGATTGGCCATGGGAAATGCATGGTTACAGGGATGGTGGCATGGGATGTTCATTGGAGGGTCAGTGTGAACTGCTTCCACACTGTAGGGATGCTATGATTGAACAGACTGGGTGCAGTGAAGGTGGTGTTAAGGCAAAAATGTGGCAAGATAGGAGGATACTGAAAATGTGCAATAATCATAAAAGCAGAGGCATACACCAAAGGGAGAATAGACAATCTCCTCAGACAGGATGATCTGACCAGAAGAGTGAAAATCTTGTGTTTTTTTTATTTATTCATTTTGTGGGATGTGGGCGATGCATTTATTGCCCGTTCCTAGTTGCCCTTGACAAGGTGGTGGTGAGCTGCCTTCTTGAACCCCTGCAGTCCACCTGCTGTGGGTTAACCATTAGAGAGTGAATTCCAGGAATTTGACCCACCAACAGTGAAGAAACAGAGACATATTTCCAAGTCAGGATGGTGAGTGGCTTGGAGGGGAACTTGAAGATGGTGGTGTTCCCATGTACCTGCTGCCCTCATCTTTCTAGATGGAAGCAGTCGTGAGTTTGGAAGATACCATCAGAGGATCGTTGTTGAACTTCTGCCATGTATCCTGAGGATAGTACACACTGCTGCTACTGAGTGTCAGTGGTGGAGGGAGTGCATGCTTGTAGATATGGTGCCAATCAAGTGAGCTGTTTTGTCCTGGATAATGTCAAGCTTCTTGAGAGTTGTTGAGGCTGCCATCATCCAGGTAAATGGGGAATATTCCATCACATTCCTGACTTGTGCCTTGTAGATGGTGGACAGGCTTGGGGAGATAGGTGGTGTGTTACTCGATGCAGTATCCCTAGCCTCTGACTTGCTCTTGTGGCCATTGCATTTAAGTAGTGAATTCAGTTGAGTTTCTGAACAATGATAATTCCCAGAATGTTGATAGCCATGGATTCAATGATGGTAACATCATTGAATGTCAAGGGCTGGTGGTTACATTGTCTCTTGATGATGGTCATAGCCTGGCATTTGTGTGATGCTAATCTTACTCACCATTTGTCAGCCCAAGCCTGGATATTGTCCAGATCTTGTTGTATTCGAACACAACTGCTTCAATATCTAAGGAGTCACGAATGGTGCTGAACATTGTGTGATCATTGGCAAACCTTCTCACTTCTGACCTTAGAATGGAGGGAAAGTCATTGATGAAGCAGCTGACTGGGTGCAGGACACTATCCTGAGGAACTCCTGCAGAGATGTCCTGCAGCTGAGATGACTGACCTCCCAAAACAACAATCATCTTCATATGTGTCAGGTATGACGCTAACTAATGGAGAGTTGGCCCCCAATATCCATTGATTCCAGGTTTGCTAGGGCACCCTTGATGCCATACTCAGTCAAATGCAGCCTTAATATCAAGGGCTGTTAGTCTCAACCACTCCCCCCGAGAATTCAGCTGTTTTGCCCATGTTTGAACCAAGGCTGTAGTGAGGTCAGGAGCTGAGTGGCCCTGGCGGAACCTAAACTGGGTGCCACTGAGCAGGTTATTGCTGAGCAGGTGCTGCTTGATAACACTCTTGATGACACCTTCCATCATTTTACTGATGATTGACAATATACTGGTGGGGGGGGTGGGGGGGGGGCGGTAATTGACTGGGTTGGATTTGTCCTGCTTTTTATGTACAGGACATACTTGGGCAATTTGCCACATTGTCGGGTAGATGCCAGTGTTGTAATTGTACTGGAACAGCTTAGCTAGGGGAGAGGCAAATTCTGGATTACAAGTTTTCAGTACTAATGCCAGCATGTTGTCAGGGCCTGTAGCCTTTGCAGTATCCTGTGTCTCCAACCATTTCTTGATATCACGTGGAGGGAATCAAATTGGCTGAAGACGAGTACCTGTGATGCTGGGGACCACTGGAGGAAGCCAAGATGGATCAGCTACTCGGCACTTCTGGCTAAAGATCACTACAAATGTTTCAGCCTTATCTTTTGCACTGGGCTCCTCCATCACTGAGGATGGGGAGATTTACTTAGATTAGATTAGATTACTTACAGTTTGGAAACAGGCCCTTCGGCCCAACAAGTCCACACCAACTCACCGAAGCATAACCCACCCAGACCCATTGTCCTACATTTACCCCTTCACCTAACACTACGGGCAATTTAGCATGGCCAATTCACCTAACCTGCACATTTTTGGACTGTGGGAGGAAACCGGAGCACCCGGAGGAAACCCACGTAGACACGGGGAGAATTGAATCCGGGTCTCTGGCGCTGTGAGGCAGCAGTGCTAACCACTGTTCCACCGTGCCTCCCCCTCCAGTGAGTTGCTTAATTGTCCATCACTATTCACGATTGATGTGGCAGGACTGCAGACCTTAGGTCTGATACATTGGTTGTGGGATCATTTAACTCTGTCTACCACTTGCTGCTTAGCTGTTTGACATTCAAGTAGTCCTGTATGGTTGCTTCACCAGGTTGACACATCATCTTCAGGTATGCCTGCTGCTGCTCCTGGCATGCCCTCCTGTGCTTTCCATTGAAACAGGGTTGATCCCCTGGCTTGACGGTAATGATTGAGTGGGCGATATGCATGCCATGAAGTTACAGGTTGTGCTGGAGTTCAGTTCCTCATGGATGCCCCAGTCTTGAGTTGCTCCATCCCTTCGATGTCTGTCCCATTTGGCATGGTGATAGCACCACACAACATGAAGGAGGTTATTCTCAATGTAAAGGGGGGACATCATCTCCACAAAAACTATGGGGTGGTCACTCTTACTGATATTGTCATGGACAGATGGATCTGTAGCCAGTAGATTGGTCAGGATGAGATCATGTATGTTTTCCCCTCTTGTTAGTTCCTTCACCACCTGCCCACACCCAGTCGAGCAGCTATGTCCTTTAGGACCCGACCAGCTCAATCAATAATGCTCCTGCCAAGCCACTCTTGGTGGTGAACATGGGAATCCCCCAAGATGTGTACATTTTCTCCCCTTGCCACCCTCAGTGCTTCCTCCAAGTGTTGTTAAACATGGAGGAGTGCTGATTCATTCGCTGACAGAGAACGGGACATGGTAATCAGCAGGAGGTTTCCTTGTCCATGTTTAACCTGAAGCCAGAAGAGTCATGGGGTCCGGAGTAAATGTTGAAGGTTCCCAGGGCAACTCCCTCCCAACTGTATCCCACAGTGCCGCTACTTCTGCTGGGTTTGTCCTGCCGGTGAGACAGGACAAATCCAGGGATGGTGATGGTGGTGTCCTCCAAAATGCTGTGTTCGGTGAGGTTGAGGAGCTAATCAACTGCCCAACTCTGTCACATGTTGCAGCACCAACCACTTGGGGCAGCACAGTGGTTCAGTGGTTAGCTTTGCTGTCTCACAGCATCCAGGGTCCCAGGTTTGATTCTAACCTTGGGCAACTGTGTGGAGTTTGCACATTCTCCCCATGTCTGCGTAGGTTTCCTCCCACAATCCAAAGATGTGCAGGCCAGGTGAATTGGCCATGCTAAATTGTCCATAGTGTTAGGTGCATTAGTCAGAGGAGAGTGGGTTACACTTCAGAGGGTTGGTGTGGACTTGTTATGCCGAAGGGCCTATTTCTACACTGTAGGGAATCTAATCTTGTGGCTTGTGGTTGAGATAGAAAGCTGCCACTAGTCATTCTTTCTCCTCCTTTTAAACTAAACCAAATGAATAATAAAACAAAATGAAGACTAACAGCCCCTTGGGGACACTGTTGTAACAAAAATCAAAATTACAGAAGAAAATTTATAAATGTTATAAATTCAAATATTGTCTTGGGTGTGTGGAAATGCTATGGCTGATGCCCACTGATCACAGAAGGCCTGAAACATACCAGCAGATCCCTCTCCAAGGTCACTCTGGTGCGACATATCCATGAAAGAAAGGCAGGCACTTAAGCCTATCTAATTTGTAATGGTAGAAAATAAGCATTTTTGAGTGTTAACAACAAGAAGATGCACTTGCCTCACAGAACAAGATGTAGTCATAATCGCAAAAGGGACTAGATACATTGACTAGGTACACATTGACATGAAAACAAAATGGAGCCAGAGATGATACATTTATCTCCTTCTGGACCTCTTGCTGGACTACCTCTTCTCCACATAAAGACTCAGTGACATTATCCGTTTAGGTGGAGCCTAATGCAATCTCCAAAATTAACCCTTTCAACCCCATTACCCAATACAACAGCCTCCACATTGATTAAATTCAGGTGAGAAGGCCTTGACTTTCCACAATCACCTAGGCCTGATCCCACCTCTGTTGGCTCTCCTGTCTAGTTACTGGCCGTGAATGTTCAGTGCCTGAGAGATCTTAGCTCCACAGAAAACGAGTTTGTGCCGCAGGAAAAGCTAAGAAAATATTGTTGAGCTAAGCTTGAATATTGTTTCTTCAGCCATCATTTCCACAGCAATTCTCCAGTAGCCCTGACTGAAAGTTCTTTCACAGCAAATTAAAGAATTGATAAATTACATAGCATTTTTATGTATTTGCTATGTAATGGTAATTTCATAGCATTATTATTAACCTCAAGAAGTTCCAAAGCATTGTACAACCATTGAAGTACTTTAAAATGTGAGAAACATGATCACCAACTTGTACACAGCGAAACAATGGAATCTGTTTTAGTGAGGTTTGTAGAGGGATAAAGATTGAGCAGAATACTGCAGAGAATTCCTGTGTTCTTCTTTGCAATACCATCATGGGATCCTCTATGTAGTGATTGGAATGAGGGCTAGATGGATCTCATTATGAGATCCTTGATTTGGGCTGTTAACCTGGGCCAATCAGAGAGCCCTGGCTGACAGGTATAGATAGGAGATTCAGAGAGTCTCCTCATTCTAGAGATTGGCTCTGATCAAGATAGTCAGAGGCCATGTACTGTGCATGTGTAAATAAAAGGTGGCTTGGTGATGGGATACTGGTCTCCTTGGAGTTATTTCAGTCTATATCGAAGAACGCAGACAGGGCCTCAGTTTAGCACCTCATCCATCATAATTGACAAATAATAGGCTAATGTTCATGTTGATTTTCTACCCTTTAGCACTGACTGGCTAAGATTACAGCATCCTCCCAGAGCTCCTCTACTCCGCCCATTCTTTTTTTTCAGTTTTTTTCTTCTTTTCTGCATTCATTTTTCAACTTTTGACAGACCCAGATGGAATGGAGGAGTCGGCTCCAGGCTGGAGGCCTTCACCAGGATGTCCTGGAGACCAGTCGGTTGAGCAGAGGCCAGCGCAGGAGAGTGAGCCGTGGAACAGAAGATGGTGTGAGGGGAAAGTGATCCCCAGAACAGAGGATGGCGTGGAGGGAAACGAGTCTCAGAGGAGGCCAGCGTGGGAGGACTGAGCTGCAGAGTGGAGGCTGCACATGGGGGAGTGAGCTGTAGGACAGACGCCCTTGTGGGTGAAGTGAGTCCCGGAGGAACCTTACCTTGGAGTAGCTGAGAGCCGGTGCGGAACAGGCTGGAGGCTTGGAATGGAGTGGGGACAATTATTGGACTGGGGTCTGGCACGGGCGGTCAGACCATGTGTGGAAGCCCCTGCGCTGAGCTACTGCAACGTAATGTTTATTTGCAATTTGGTTATCTGACTGTAATGTCTATTCTTTTAACTATGGCATATTTCTAAGTTATACTATGAATCACTGTATAGTAATGCAACTACTTTTCCTTTATTATTCCCATTTTTGTATCTAAGATTTGCACCTCAGTACTTGTACTTCAGATAGCAGCATAAGAGGCGACATTGTAAACGTTTCACAGTACTCCTGTACTTGAGTACACACAGCAATAAAGGATATTCGGTTCTTCTTTTCTGAAATATTTTCCTAAACAATCATGATATGGTTAGGAGTGTTGTCTTTTGAGTAATCAGCGAGAGGTCATCAGTTTATATCAGACTGTTCAACCAGATTGGCTCAAGTCATTTTGACTGGGTAATAATACTGCACCTAAGAATGGTCCTGTGGTTCTAATCCACTCTCCTTGTGTGTGACTGCCAGTAGGAAGCCTCACAACTGAATACAGCCCATTATTTATAAAAAGACATCAGGGATTTGTCTAAGCGATGAATTATAAAAATGCTGCAGACTTCTGTTTATCATCTGCAGACAGATGGTTTGTTGGAGTAAAACTAGAGAAAATGATTAGAAAATATTGACAGCAGGGCACCAAGGATTAGGGTAGTCTACTCCCCTCTATATAAAAATGAGGGATGCACAGTTATTTATCTGTAAATAAGCAATGTTTTACCTCCAAATGATTGAGTAGTGTATAAATCATGTAAAGATCTTCTTGTGCAGTTTTTAACTAAACAAATAACAACAACTTACACAGAATCACAAAATCCCATGATGACTGACACATTAAATATAGAATTGAACAGAACCCCTACAATATGGAAACAGGTCCTTCGGCCCAACACAACCACACCAACCCTTTGAGGAGAAAGTGAGGTCTGCAGATGCTGGAGATCAGAGCTGAAAATGTGTTGCTGGAAAAGCGCAGCAGGTCAGGCAGCATCCAGGGAACAGGAGAATCGACGTTTCGGGCATAAGCCCTTCTTCAGCCCTAAAGAAGGGCTTATGCCCGAAACGTCGATTCTCCTGTTCCCTGGATGCTGCCTGACCTGCTGCGCTGTTCCAGCAACACATTTTCACACCAACCCTTTGAAGAGTAACTCACCAGATCAATTCCCCTAACTAATGCACCTAACCTACACATCACTGAACACTATGGGCAATTTAGTATGGCCAGTCAACTGAACCTGCACATCTTCAGATTGTGGGAGCAAACCCACGCAGACATGGGGAGAGTAAGCAAATTCCACAGAGACAGTCACCTGAGGCTGGAATCAAACCTCAGTTGCCAGCACTGTGAGGCAGCAATGCTAACCGCTGAGCCACCATGCTGCCCCATGATGGAGGAAGGAACGTTTGGTCCATCATGTCTGTGCTGGCTCTCTATCAGTGCTTTTTACCCCGTGACACTTCTGCTATTTAACCAGTGATACTTCCTTGCCTTCTCCCATTGGCATAGCACATTCTTTCTTTTCAAATAACAACAGCACTCAAGATATACCATCATTAATCATTTGAACATCCCAAAGTGTTCCATGGGGCATGATCAGTTGCTGATTGCCATTGTTAAAAAAGGAAACATTGGGTTGGGGACTGAAAATTGAATCCTGGAGGTAATTTTTTAAGGAGGATCTATAATGAGGGAGCCGTGTAAGTAGGGAATTTCAGTGCTCAGGATTGGGATAGTTGAAGAAAACACAGCCACAATGGTGTGGCAAAGAAGGATTGTCATAAAAGATTAAAAGGCACAGGGACTCAGTGGTTAGTACTGCTCATAGCACCAGGGACCTGGGTTTGGTTCCAGCCCTGGGCGACTGTCAATGTGGAGTTTGCCCATTCACCCCGCGTCTGCATAGGTTTCCTCCCACTGTCCAAAGACGTGCAGGTTAGATAGATTGACCATGCTAAACTGCCCATAATGTCCAGGGATATGTGGGCTAAGTAGATTAGCCATGGGGAATGCAGGGATTGGGAGGAGGGGAGTGAGTCTGGGTGAGATGCTTTTCGGAGAGTCGGTGTGAATTGTTGAGCTGAAAGGCCTGTTTCCACACTTTGGGGATTCTATGAATTCAACTGGACCATGCTGTTTGGAATGTTCAGGCCCTATTAGTGGCAGCATTTTCTTCTTCTCATTCCTTGTCACCATCTTGAATGCCTGGCTTAGCCATGTGCTTCACTATCCACTCATTGACTAGGCTATCCCCATTAGAAAGTGTGACGAGTCGAAGGAGATGATCCACAAGAAGGACCTAGTCTGTGGTGTGGAGAGGAGCCTGCTCGATGAGCTATTATAAACCATCTCTGGTCAATTTTGTACACTGTCAGGAGACAAGGCACGCAGTGGTCATCCAGAGTACAGACAGCTCACACGGTCCATAATCCTCTGAATGCTAGAGGATGCAGAACCTGTTTATAGTGCCATACACCTACCACCCGTCTCACCACTTCATTGGAGTGGAGAATCCTGCTCATAGAAACTGATTGTAAAATGTTTCCATGGCTGTGTAACAAAGGAAAAGTTAATAAATGTTACATAGGACTGTTTGCCAAACATCAGTGTGGAGAAAATGCTAGTATCTATTATTAGATGTAGTAAAATTGCAATTAGAGAATTGTGATTTCTTTAAACAGTTAATACAATGTTATAAAAGGGAAAACGTGTGAAAGGTCGATTACTACTTTGAAGGTTCTGACTTTCTGATTGGATAAGGGAGAACCAGTGGGTGATGTGAAATGGAATTTTAAGAATACATTAGATTTGGGATAATCTTGTAAACCTCCTCTATACCCCTCAAGACCAATACTTCCTTCGTCAGACACAAAGCTCAAAATTGCAGACAATATTCCACATGCAGTCTGAGCAGAATCTTACACAGGCTCAGAAGTACATCCCTGTTCTTGTATTGTAGCCATCTTGAAATGAATATGAACACTGTGTTTCTCGTTCTAACTACCAACTGAACCTGTATGTTCATTGGGTACCCGTTCTTTTTGAATACACGGTATAGATGATTTTCCTCTGCTCTGCGTAGTTCCTCTGTGCTGCAGTGTGTGGTGGCTCATTGGAATAATGGGGAACAGCCAATGGGGAACTTCAAACCAGCATCTACAGGAAAACAACACATACAGAGCAAATATTGAACTACAGAAGCAATCATTGCAATATCCACAAACGAAGGTGCATCAGAACATTATTCCAATGAGCCATCACATACTGCTGCACAGAGGAACTACGCAGAGCAAAGGAAAATCACCTATAAAGAATGGGTACCCAATGAACACAGTCCGCAGATTTCTTAGTAACAAACCTAAACAAACAGACAAAACACATCCAGAAACCCTAGCCACTCTCAAAGGCATCTCAGCAATGACTGCCAGAATACTCAGACCCCTTGGCATCATGATAGCCCACAAACCCACCAACACACTAAAACAGCAGCTAATGAACTTGAAAGACCCGATACAGACAACAAGCAAAACTAATGTCATTTACAAAACGGCTTGCAAGAACTGTAACAAACACTACATTGAACAAACAGGCAGAAGACGAGCCACCAGAATACATGAACACCAACTAGCCACAAAATGGCGTGACCCTCTCTCACTAGTATCCTTACAGATGAGGAAGGACACCGCATCGACTGGGACAACACATCCATCCTAGGACAAGTCAAACAGAGACATGCACGAGAATTCCTAGAAGTATGGCATTCCAACCAGAACTCTATCAACAAATACTTCGAGTTAGACCCAATCTACCATACCCTGAGAAAAAGAACCGGAAATGACATCACCACAGTAAATTATGTCACCACAGGAAATGACATCACTAACCCAAAGAAACCCAAACATATAAATGGAAAGCAGGAATTATCAACAGTGCTTCGCCTGGAGGCCCACTGAAGATGCTACCTCGTAGGGTGATGAAACATCTGGAAATGAACCTTCCAGCTCACCGAGCAAATCTAAATCCAGAACCTTAACCTGAGCTACAAATCTTCTCAAAATATAAATAGAAAGCAGAAATCATCAGCAGTGCTTTGTCCGGAGGCTCACTGTAGATGTTACATAGTATGGGGACGAAACATCTGAAAAGGAACCTACATCCAGAACCTCAACCTGAGCTACAAATCTTCTCAAAACTCGCCAACAATTATGGACGCAATAGGCTAATAATGCCCCCAGTTCCTTCGTCTAGATCTTTAATGGAAAATGTGAATAGTTGTGATTTCAACACTGATCCCTGCAGAACTCCACTAGTCATGGGCTGTCATCCTGAAAAAGGCCCCTTTATCCCCACTCTCTGCTTTTTGCAAATCAGCAATCTCTATCTATTAGGAGAAAGTGAGGTCTGCAAATGCTGGAGATCAGAGTTGAGAGCGTGTTGCTGGAAAAGCACAGCAGGTCAGGCAGTATCTGAGGAGCAGGAGGTGGGGGTAAAAGTGATAGGTCGGAGAGGAGGGTGGAGCAGATAAATGGGAAGGAAGATTGACAGGTGGGACAGGTCATGAGGGCGATGCTGATTCTGACTTCTAAAATGATGTCACTTCCACCCCCGTTAACTCTACCATCAGCATCACCTCCACCCCCTTTGTAAGCATCACCTCCTTTGGGGACATCACTACTGACCCCATAACAACACCCACTCAAGCCACTGTCTGCATCCCCACCGCAAAACCCACCCCAGTCCCAACTCCCATCCCACCTCCAATTTCAGCCTCATCCCAGGTCCTAGCCCCCATCCCACCTCAAACCACATCCCCATTCCAGGTTTCACCTCCCATCCCACCTCCAACTCCAGCCCCACTCCTGGTCCCAGCTCCAACCCTTGCCATGTCTTCACCATTCCCCCAGACCTCCCCCTCACTGAGGACGAATGTTTAGTCCTCAGTAAAGATCTCACCTTTATCCTTCTACAGTCCCAGATTAATGAGTTCAACACACGCTGCGACCTTGAACGTTTCTTCCTCCGCTTCCACCTCCGTGCCTACTTTTTTAACCAAGACACCTGCCCACCCACCAAGGACCCCTTCTCCTGCCTCTAACACATGCCATCCACCTGGACACCCCATGCTGACCTGCTACCTGCCCTTGACCTATTCACTTCAAACTGCCACTGTGACATCGACCGCCTCAACATGTCCAACCGCCTCACCCACTCCAATCTCTCACCCTCACAACTCATAGCCTTCCACTCCCTCTGCTCCAACTCCAACTTCACCATCAAACCAGCGGACAAAGCTGGTGCAGTGGTAATTTGGCACACTAACCTCTCATATCCATCAAACCTCTCATACCTGCACAGCCACACGTCATTTACTGTATCCATTGCTCCCAATGCAATCTCCTCTACATTGGGGAGACTGGACACCTTTTCACAAAGCGCTTTAGAGAACATCTCCAGGACACTCGCATCAATCAACCCCACCACCCCGTGGACGAACATTTCAACTCTCCCTCCCACTCTGCCGAGGACATGCCTCCTCCATTGTCACTCCCTCACCATCTGACGCCTGGAGGAAGAACGTCTTATCTTCCACCTCAGGACCCTTCAACCCCAGGGCATCAATGTGGACTTCATCAGTTTCCTCATTTCCCCTCCCCCCACCTTACCCCAGTTCTAACTTTCCAGCTCAGCACTGACCTCATGACCTGTCCTACCTGCCAATCTTCCTTCCCACCTATCCGCTCCACCCTCCTGTCTGACTTATCACCTTTACCCCTACCTCCATACACCTATTGTACTCTTAGCTGCCATCTCCCCACTGAAGACCGAAGCAAAGTATAGATTCAGTTTCTCCACCATTTCTTTGCTCCCCATTACCACTTCTCTAGCCTAATTTTCGATTGGCCCAATGTTCAAACTTGCCGCTCTCTTACCTCCTGTATCCCTTAAAAGGCTCTTGTAATTTTCTTTTATATTACTAGTTAGCTTACCCTCCTTTTACATCTTTTCCCCCTTTATTGCTTTTTTAGTTGTCCTCTGTTAGTTTTTAAAAGTTTCCCAAACCATTGCTTTCCAACTAATCTTCACCACATTATATATGCTTTTTCTTTTGCTTTTATGCTATTCCCAACTTCCCTTGCTAGCCATTCTAGCATCATCCTCTCCTTAATATGCTTCTTCCTTGAGATGAACTATCTCTGTGCCTCCCAAGCTACCCTCAGAAGCTCCTGTTGGTCCACCATCTTCCCTGCTAAGCTCCCCTTCCAATCATCTCTTCCCTCATGTCTTTGTAGTTACCTTTACCCAACTGTAATACGGTTACATCTGATTCCAGCTTCTCCCTCTCAAATTGCAGGGTGAATTCCAGCATATTATGGAGACTGGTCTCAGGGGTTCCTTCACTTTCAGCTCCATCATCAAGGCCGCCTCATTACATGTCACCAAATCCAGAAATGCATTTTACCCCAGTGAGCTCTACCACAAGCTGCTCCAAACAAAATTTCATAGACGTTTCACAAATTCCTTTTCTAGGGATCCGCTACTAAGCTGATATTGCCAGTCCGCCTGTATATTGAAGTCCCTGCAATTATTGTAATAGTGCCTTTCTTACACACCTTTTCTGTCTCATGACGTTTTTCATCCCCACATCCTGGCTACTGCTAAGACACCTGTACATAACTTCCATCAGAGACTTTTCCCTTTGCAGTTCCTCAACTCTACCTCCACTGATTCTATGCCTTCTGACTCTATTTCACTTCCTACTATCAATTTAATTTCACTCATTACTAACAAGGCAACCCCACTGATTACATTCACAATAGTTAATCTAAGGTGTGTGACTGCCTTCTGAAACACAGCATCCAGGTAACTCTCCCTCTTCCTGATGCATCGCAGTGTTCGAAGCTAAAGCTCCAGTTCATTGACTCTGAGCTGGAGTTCCTTGAGCAACCAACACTTGCTACAGATGTGGTCACTATTAACCACAAAGGGGTCAACCAGCTCCCAGGAGAAAGTGAGGTCTGCAGATGCTGGAGATCAGAGCTGAAAATGTGTTGCTGGAAAAGCGCAGCAGGTCAGGCAGCATCCAGGGAACAGGAGAATCGACGTTTCAGGCATAAGCTGAAGGGCTTATGCCCAAAATGTCGATTCTCCTGTTCCCTGGATGCTGCCTGACCTGCTGCGCTTTTCCAGCAACACATTTTCAGCTCAATCAACTCCCACACATGCAGGTACAACACATGTCCTCTCGGTAGGACATCTATCACGGGTATTTAATTCCCATCCCTGATCCCATTGCTGCCATGACTCTGTGATGCCCAAAACATTGTAGCTGCCCATTTCAATCTGCACCATGAGCTCATTTACATTGTTGTGTATACTGTGTGCACCCTCAGTCCTGCATTGATTGTTCCCCTTCTCATAGTTGTCCCCTTTAGTTGTGCCTGAAGTTAGATTCCTGAGCCTTTGCATACTCTCTGCCCTGTTAGTTGTTCTGGAAACTTGAATAACCTCTGCTGAGCCCTCTCCCATCTTTAATGTTTTTCAATAATTTCCCATGTAACTGAAGCCACTCACCCACTATTTAGTTTAAAGCCCTACCCATAGCCCTAGTTATGTGATTTGCCAGGATTCTGGTCCCAGCACGATTCAGGTAGAGCCTGTCCCATTGGAATAGCTCCCTCTTTCTCCAGTACTGCTGCCAATATTCCATGAACCTGAACCTGTTTATCTGAATCTGAACACACAAATCTTTGAGCTACATATTTACTTCTTTACCCTTGTTTGCCCTGTACCAATTGGCTCATGCTTTGGAAATAATCTAAGGAAGCTTTTTGGTTCAACTTTCCACTTTAACCCCTAGCTGCTCATATTCCCTCAGCAGAACCTCTTTTCTCTTTCTGCCAACATTGACCACGACAACTAAATCTTTCCCCACCCTCTCCAAATTCTTCGCCAGCCTCAGAAATGATATCCTGAAACCAGGTGTCAGGCAGGCAACTCAACATTCAGGACTCTCGATCCGGCCACAGAGAGGACAGTGTCATGGTTAGAATGGTGCTTGTGCAGGTCAGGCAGAAAATCGACATTTTGGGCAAAAGCCCTTCATCAGGAATACAGGAGATTGTCTATTTCCCCAACTTTCCCTGACTTAAATTGTCCCTGATTACAACTACATTTCTCTTTTTGTCCTCTCTTGAATGGCACCCTATACCATAGTGCTATGGTCAGCTTGTTCATCCTCCCTACAGTCCCTGCTCTCATCCACACAGGGAACAACAATCTCAAACCTGTTAGACCTGCTGAGGCTCCTTCAGCACTACTCCCTGGAATCCTCTACCTGCCTCACTTGTCACATCATCCTGTCCCTGACCACTGATTGCATTTGCAGTTGTTAATCTAAGGGGTGTGACTGCCTTCTGAAACACAGCATCCAGGTAACTCTCCCTCTTCCTGATGCGTCTCAGTGTTCGAAGCTCAGACTCCAGTTCACTGTCTCTGAGCTGGAGTTCCTTGAGCAACCAACACTTGCTATAGATGTGGTCACTATTAACTACAAAGGGGTCAACCAGCTCCCACACCATGCAGATACAACACATCACCTGGTCCTGCAACTCTCTTTTAGTTACTCAGTACTTAATTTGATTTTTGAAACTTTCCTACTAGTAAAATAGTTTGTAACCAGTAAATATTTCCATCATTTACTTTTAGTCTGAAAGTATTTATAATCCATATTTATAATCTATAATAGATACTCAAATTAGCAGCTATTACTGACCAATGAACTTACAGTTTTCCTGCGATGTTACTCTTTCTTTTGTGCTAGGCTCCTGACCCTGGGTTTCAATTTATCTGGTTTACAAAAAAAATGAGCTTAGAAGCAATGAACCAAAATTGCAAGCAAAAAGCACTTCTTTCCCTCTGCACCAAATTTCCACACTGCCTCCAAATTCACCAAACTACACTCACTCAGGCTGTGTCTCACCTCGATGTGTTCGCTCCTTCCAGACCGTGCCCAGCTTCTGCTTTATTAATCTTTCTCGGCTGGATTTTGCGGGGGTGGGCCAGGCTCCCATCAAGGCATTGGATCCAGTTGCCGATGCACTGATGTCTGTCTCCAACCAGCATACAGATGGCGAGCAGACCACGGCCTTGAAGCTCAGTCACCTTGCAACAGAGGTCAACTATGTGCTGGTTGTTACCATTAAATTGCCAGTGGACCCTGACTTGATTCCCCACACAGTTGGATGTCCTTCATTGGTGGGAGACGGGCAGGGGACACCAGCAGTTTAGTCTGTGGACACACATGTAATGTAAGGATCGCTGAAGAGTTCAGCTTGAGGAGTTGGAGGAACATGCCTCAGAAGAAAATGGTAATTTGATTATTTTGGACATATCTCTTGAGGGGAGTTCCACTGAGAGGAGTCAGCGTGAAGGAGATCTCCAGTCATAGAGCTACCTTCACTGTGGGAGGCTGACACGGAGGAGTCAAAGGAAGTTGGTGCCATAAGAATAGCACACCCTGGTGGAGGTTCCTCAAGCAAGGAGAGGGGAGGGCAGTTGGCCAGGAATGACAGCACCCTGCTGGCCAAACACTTGTAGGGGTATAGGTGAAGCCAAAGGGACAGAGGTCTCCAGAAATTGCGATCCACACTGCCACCCAAGCAAAGACATAGCCAGTAGACAGGATGCATGGATAGCACTCATTCTACCTGTAGATGTCAGTGTGGCAATGTCTCAGGCAACTGTGTGTCTCCGTGCCAGAGATTCAGTTACATGTCTTTGCAAGACCCTGACAAGGTACATAAAGTGCGTAGGTGGCCACCTGACGCTGGTGGTCACTGAATTTCAATGCCTTGGGATCAATTTAAAAATCAAGAAGAGATGCCTGAAGCATTTGGCACTCAGCAACCCATCATTATGTCAGACATGATGCTGAAACAACACAGGATTACAAATACTTGCAACAGGTGCTCAAGGAGTGGATGGTCACCTCTTCAAACACACCATTGGTTGACATTTTAAGCCAATGTAAAGAAGAATGCATCCAAAAATGTCTTGACATTTTGTTCTGACTCCTTGTTTTCAAAAATGTGGATCAGCCTTAATTTGAATACATGTACTGAACAACGTTAGAAATGAAGTGGTGAATTTCTCAGAATGCTGTCCTTACCCATCTGGGATTTGGCTTCAAATTAAAATGAAATTCGACACTAACAGATGGCCAGACATTAAATATGAGTCTCTCATGGCCATTGAATATCCTAAACAGAATGAGATTAGCCAGCCTTAGTCTACATTCCCAGTTGACTTCCAGCAATAGCACAAAAAATGTCGTCAGGTATGCTAACCAGCACCAATAATCCTTGGACAAAATGTTCTGATGTATGTGACCACCTGCCATGAAGGGTAATAATCAGATACCTGTTTAGATATTGTTTCTTTGAGAGTTTGCTGGGGCCCTTTTCTCACTGAACACCTATTGTAAAATCTTGTGCAGGCAACAGGGATCTCAAGCACTAACTACAGACTCAGCAAGATGCCAGTTTCACCTCTTACCAGGAAGGACTACCCTTATTACTAAGTCATAATGCTTATTTGGAAAGACAATGCAGAGACAATGGGCCAAATGGCCACTTTCTGTGATTATGTACAAGTGAGGTACCAGACAGCTGACCCAGTGGGCCATTCCCTGAGATGCAAGCCCCTCCCACTAAGAACTGCCAGCTAACCCAGTGACCAGCCATTCTTTTGAGTGGCAGCATGCTTTGTGGTGGTGGGGAGGGGGGGGGGGTAGAGGAGCGGATGTTGCTAAAGGAACACTCACCCAAACCTTAGTGTTATGGATGGAGGGAAAGACTGGGAAAGCAGTTCAATGGTCCTTGTCCAGAGGGTTTGCTGAGAAGAACTTTTTGGTATATCAAGGTGCGCTACTCCTTTCTTCTCCAGGCACATTCACTAGTTTGCAGGTGGCACAGAACAACTGGATCACAAGTTATAAAGTCTCTTACTAATTAATTTCAAATCACAGCCTACAACAACCATTGAAATGAAGCCAAGATAGCTTTCTTCAGGCTTGAGGTGATTTATTTTACTACAGAGACAAAGGACAACTCCTTCATTTTCAGGGAACCAATGGCTCATCCCAAAACATTCACAAGTTTATATCATAAAACAAAAAACTGTGGATGCTGGAGATCTGAAACAAAAGTAGAAATTGCTGACGAAACCCAACAGGTCTAGCAGCACCTGCAAAAAGGAAGCAGAGTCAATATTTTGAGTCTGATGATCAGTTCTAATTGACTGGAAATAGAAATCAAGATGTAGTATTAGGAAGCATAAACAACATGGACAAAAGTATGAGAGAAGCAGATAGCATTTGGTCTTTTCTTGATTTTTATTAACGCCAAGATTTGGGTGTACAGGATACCATTTCAAAATTTGCAGGCACATAACTGTTGGCAGTATTCTGAAAAGTGAGGATGATAGCGATAAATCTCTAAAGGACATGGACAGAATGGTGGAACAGGCACATACATAGATTAACATTTTAGCCGATGGATATGAAGTAGTAAGGGTATGGAATGCTTTGCCTGCAACGGTAGTAGATTCGCCAAGTTTAAGTCAGCATTGGACATACATGGAATAGTGTAGATTAGATTAGTTAGTGTGGAAACAGGCCCTTCAACCCAACAAGTCCACACTGATCCGCCGAAGCGCAACCCACTCACCTACATTAACTCCTTCACCTAACACTATGTGCAATTTAGCTTGGCCAATTCACCTAATCTGCACATCTTTGGACTGTGGGAGGAAACCGGAGAAAACCCACGCAGACACGGGGAGAATGAGCAAACTCCACACAGTTAGTCGCCTGAGGCGGGAATTGATCCCCGGTCTCTGACGCTGTGAGACAGCAGTGCTAACCACTATGCCACCGTGTAGGTGGGATGGGCTTCAGATTAGTATGACAGGGCGGCGCAACATCGAGGGCCGAAGGGCCTGTACTGCGCTGTAATGTTCTATGTTCTATGATATATTTTGGCTGGAGGGAAAGCAACACAATTAAATAATATATTGCGTTGAGTAGCTTTATTTATTTATTAATTGATTTGTAATAAGTGTAGTTTTGATTTCTTTTGTAGGGTAATATAGTAAGTAGTTGGTTTATTGTTTATTGTTGTTTTTGAGGTTACGATGCCATATTTTCATGTTTCTGTAACTTTCTAATTTTGTAAAGAAACATTTTTCAATAAAAATATTTTAAAAAACAATTAAAGAATTTAATTCTAAAGGATGTGCAGGAACAGAGAGCTATAGGGTTGTATGCATAAAAATTTGTTAAGGTGGTAGAGTAGGTTAAGGAAATGACTAAAAAAGCATGAAGAACAAAGCAAGGAAGTTATGATGAATTTTCACAATCCGTTTGTCCAGTATTATATCCAGTTTAGGTCAGCGCACTTTAAAAAGGTTTTAGACACAGTGCAGCAAATATCTACAAGAATGATTCCAAGGATGAGAAACTTCAATAATGAGGAAAGTGGGCTTGTTATTCTTAGAAGAAAGAACATTAAGAAGCAATTTTAAAAATCACACAACACCAGGTTGGACTATAACCTGTTGTGTGATTTTTAACTTTGTCCAACACAGTCCAACACCGTCACCTCCACATCAAAGAAGCAATTTGATAGATGTGTTTGAAAAAATGAGGGGCCTGGACAGAGTAATTAAGAAGGAATTGGAAAAATTGAGAACTAAAGGTCACAATTTGAATATGATTGGCAAAGGAAGTAAACGAGAATACTTTTTTTTAATGAAGCAAGTGGTTAAATTCTAGAATTCTTTGCCTGAAAGTGCAGTGGAGGCAAATTTGATTGTGGCTTCAACAGGAAATTGAATGAACACGTGAAGATTTATAAAATTGCAATCTTACAGGGTAAATACAGGGGAATGAAATTAGCTGAATGACTTCCTTTTGTACAGTTAGGGCAGCATGGGTTGGGTGGCACAGTGGCTAGCACTGCTGCCTCACATTAGCAGGAACCCAGGTTCAATTCCACTCTTGGGTGACTCTCTGTTCAGTGTTTGCATGTTCTGCCTGTGTCTGTGTGAGCTTCCTCCCACAGTCCAAAGGTGTGCAGGTTAAATGGATTGGCCATGCTAAATTGCCCATAGTGTGCAGTCTAGGGAATTAACCATGGGAAATGTATGGTTACTGGCAGGGGGATGAGTCTGGGTGGGATGCTCTTCAGAGTTGGTGTGGATTTGATGTGCCAAATGACTTACTTCCATGCTATAGGGGCTCCCACATAGCATTTTATGATAAAATCTTTACTTTGTACAAAAACAATTGAAAAAAATACACATTTTGTCAAATAGGTTTGAAATAATTTTTCAGAGTGGATTAAGTTCACATTACTGCCAATCTGGTCCTCAAAGAGTAACTTTGTATTGTCAAATTATCCAATAATTCAGTTAGAAATTCCACATATTTTTAAATTATTTATATTACAGTTTGCTTATGATAATTTAGTTTCCACTTTAATCACATGTCCACATATCAACATTTATATATTCTGCTACCTGTAAACCATGAAATCACAGTAAAGAAATTTAGAAGACTTTACTATTTGATTTGCATCTGTACCCTGTTTGATGACATCACTGTTGTTAGATGCCTGGAGATCAATTTGATTCGATGTACGATTCAACTGACATCTTAAATGGGGAAGTCCTCTCTGCAGAATCCCCACCACTTAAAATGTTCAGGTGTAAAATGAACAGTTGCTTATATTGGCCAAAGAGACTTTTCATAATTTCAAGGTTGCTAGTGTGTTAAGTGATTTATATATTCATGACCTAATTAAAATATGTTGAATTCAAAAACGCTCTCAAGTTAAGCAACAGCTCTTCATGTGACATACTACAGTTCCTGTAATTCCTTCCAAATGTCATGGGATTACAGATTATATTAGACGCTGACTGCAGTAACACAACTTCAATAGTGATCTCCATAATCCAGCAGAACATTTGATAGTCAGTACCCTGTGATAGTCTTTTCTATATTGGGTAAATCACATTACATGCCTATCAGCTCTCTACATAGTAGTACATCAGCTGCTGTTACTGAGGATAAGAACTCCTTCATTGTGAAAAGATAAATAAATCTTCCATTCATATAAGACTGTACACAACCACTAGACATCTCAAAGCACTTTACGGGCATTAGTTTGATCTTTGGAGCAACTCTTTGAGATCAGCATTGGACACTATCCCTTCACCACTGACCATAAAATCCAGCTCCTTATTCAATACATTTTGTTGGACATATAATGAGGGGAAAGCTGACACAATGGTTTCGCTGCAGCTCACTTGTCACTAGTTTGCAAGTTACTGAGTTTGTGGTTTCATGGAAATTGAACAGTCTTGCAAATTCCTGATCTTTATAGCTTGTGTTCTTCAGTGCAAATTGCATACAAATGAATTAAAGTAAATGAAATATATTGAACATGCAGCACCTTAACAATACAATGTTTGATGTTCATTGTTTCATTAGCTTACTGCGGAGCAGACTCGATGGGCAGAATGGCATAATTCTGTTCCTACATGTTATAGTCTGTAATCAATTTAGGATTTGAAATGCTCTGTTTGGGGATCCAGGACAAGGGGATAAAGTACCAGAAAGAGAAATATGCTTGAGATAGGAGGAACTTGTTCATTCATAAGAGGGCTGCATGTGTTCTAGACTGAAATTAATAAATTTAACATAAGAACTAGGAGCAAGAGTAGGCCATTCAACCCCTCAAATCTGCTCCACCACTTAGAATGATCATGGCTGATCTCATCTTGGCCTCAACTCCACCTTCCTGTTCACTCTATGTAACTCTTCAAACCATGACTAATTAAATATCTCTATCTCCTCCTCAAATTTATTCAATGTGCCAGCATCTACTGCACTCTGGGGTAGTGAATTCCATCTGTTCATCACCCTTTGAAAGAAGTAATTGCTCCTCATGTATGTTTTAAACCAGCTATTCCCTGTCCTTTATGACCTCTCGGTCCAGATTGCACCACAAGAGGAACCAACTGCTACATCCGAAACAGTTCCACATGTTAGTGAGTTTTGAGAAGATTTGTAGCTCAAGTTGAGTTTCTAGATGTAAGCTTGCTCGCTGAGCTGGAAGGTTCGTTTTCAGACGTTTTGTCACCATGCTAGATAGTATTATCAGTGAGCCTCCAGAGAAGCACTGTAGATATGGCCTGCTTTTTATTCATGTGTTTAGGTTTCCTTGGGTCTCCTTGAGTTTCAGCCTTGTTTCACCACACTTTCATTTCCATAACATGCACTTTTAGTTGCTCCACAGCCTTTTCAACATTTATTTGTAATTTTCACTTGCATCATTAGCATTGTAACAATATGGAAGCAAATTTTAAATTGGGTCAAAGTCTCACACAACCAGAAAATAAGAATGGAATTTAAGTGCTCTGTACCATTTTCCATCCATTCATTTTAAAGATTGTTAACAGTATCTTGTAACATCTAACACATGACACGTATTAGCCAATTACTTTGACCTTCCTTAGAAGTCCAATTTTCTTATTCTTGTCTAAATGTAAATAATGTGTCACAAAAACAGAAATTGCTTGCAAAATTCAGCAAGTCTGGCAGCATCTGTGGAGGGAAAACAGAGTTGACATTTTGAGTCCAGAATTCTGATGAAGGGCTACTGGAATTAAAACATTAACTCTGCTTTCCCTCCACAGATACTACCAGATTTGCTGAGTTTCTCCTGCAATTTCTGTTTCCGATTTCCGGCACCCACAGTTCTTTGTTTTATTTTAAAGAGTTTTGTTTAGGTTGTTCATATTTTCTGAACATCAGCTCAATCCTAGCCTCAACTTCAGTTGAGGGAGGTACACTGCAGTACAAGACTGGAGCAGGATCCTTGGAAAACTTTGCCCATAAATAAACTTAGAAGCGCTGACACCAATTAAGTTCATAAAGATCACCTATTCACTGCCTTAGCCAGCTGAACCATTACATGTATAAATATACTTAAACCAACTGATCAATTCTGATGAACAGTTAATTAACTTCAATGCATGTCTTTTCCAAAACAATCAACAAACAAGGATCATATGAGTAACAAAGTCACATGAAGACCCCAATGCATTGCCAGTCAGGGCGTGACCTTTTTGTATAATCAATGACAGCAGTTGTTTTTGGTTTTCTTTCATTCAAATTCCTAATTGAAATAATATTTTACCATGTCAGCTTTGCAGGGATGGAGCAGAACTTAATGTAATCAATTTGAATCACTTGATTCAAATTGCTTAAATGTTTGTGCTGTGGTACAATGCTGAGTTTATTGATGAAAACTTTGCTTCACACAGAGGCTGGTTTGTATGTGGAATGACCTACCAGAAGAAGTGGTGAATGCAGGTATAGTTACAACATTTAAAAGTCATTTGGACAGGTACATGAATAGGAAAGATTTGGAGAAATATGGTTAAAGTGTGGACTGCAGATGCTGGAGATCAGAGTTGAAAAGTGTATTGCTGGAAAAAGAAGCAGGTCAGGTAGCATCTGAGGAGCAGGAGAATTGATATTTCGGGCATAAGCAAATGGGACTAATTTAGCTTGGGATAGACAAGTTAGATCAAAGGGTCTGTTTCTGTTCTGCTTGACTCTGATTCTATGGCTCAACCTTGGACACATAAGTAAACAGATTTCCCAGTTCATAAGTTGGAATTCTCCAAAAGCAAGACTTTTTAGGGCATCCTCTTCAAGCACTTATTAATTATCCATGGAAATTGAGTGTCACTGGCAAGGTCAGCATTATTTAGCCATCCCTAATTATCCTTGATAAGGGAGCCAGCCATCTTTTTGAACCATTGCAGTCTATATGAAAGTGCACCCACAGTGCTGTTAATAATTCCAGGTTTTGATCCAAATGATCTTGAAGAGTTGTGATGGGCCCAGTCTGTGCAATCCATCTCATTTTAATATTATTAGAACAAAAGAACATAAGAATACACAAACTAGAAGCATGAGTAGGTTACTCAACCTTTTCGAGTCTGCTGCACGATTTGATAAGATCATGGTTGATCTGATTGAGGTCTCATGGCCATTTTCCTGTCTGTGCCACCACCACCTCCCCACCCCCACACTCATAATCCTTCACTCCCTTGATCCATACTGTCAGGTGATGCCCTCCCCACAATGTCCATCTGCCCTCACTCACCTGTGTCTTAGGATCTAGCATTGGTCTTGGAGCTGGACCTCAGTGCATTACCGGCAACAGACAACAATGTAGAATCTACTGGTGACAGGATTTCCATCCGACTAGAAATTTCATGCGAGCCATTGCCAGTTTAATTTTTCCAGTTTATATGCAGACTAAAACAATCCATGATTATTGCCATCCCTTTATCAAAAGCACCCAACGTTTCATCACATACATGTTAGGTTGTTATGGGTTGGCATGATGGCTCAGTGGTTAACACTGCTGTCTCACAGTGCCAGGGACCTGGCTCAATTCCAGACTTGGGTTCAAGTCCAACTTTGGACAGCTGTCTGTGTGGAATTTGCACATTCTCCCCGTTTCTGTAGGGTGCTCTGGTTTCCTCCACAATCCAAAGATGTGCCAGCTAGGGCAGATTGGCCAAGCTAAGTTGCCCATAGTGTTCAGGGATGTGTAGGTTAGGTGCATTAGTCAGGGGTAAATGTAGAGGAACAGGTCTGGGTGGGTTACCCTTTGGAAGGTTGGTGTGGATTTGTTGGGCTGAAGGGCCTGTTTCCACACTGTGGGGAATCTAATATAATCCAAAAAAAAATATGGTAGGGGACTGTAGATCATGAACTACGATTGGCTTATTTCTCTCATCAACCTAGATTTGTTCTATATCCTGATCTCCTGAACCACGGTCATCTCTAACCATAGCACCAAAGTCATATTAGGTGAACTGTGTCACTTCTCTACAGTTTCTTAGCCTCTACTCTTCTTGAATCTTATATACATCTCAAAATTTAGGACCTATTCCTTCTCTTCCTGCAGCCACATCTTTGGAATGCCTATCAGATCATATTTACTTATTTCAATGTGGGCTGTCAATTCATTTACTTTATGAATGCTATGCACATTCAGAAACATTTATTTTTCTCTTTATGCTATCTTTGTAACATTTAGTCTTGACTGTTGATGTATTATTGTGCTTATTCTCTCTGACCCTCCCTGTTTTTTTGCTGACCTTCAATTCCAATCATATTATTGTTCTGCCCTGCCTCCGCTTTGAATTGATACATCTACCCAAGTTTGCTCCATTACTGTCATGTTCATTTTATGTCCTTTATAATTCACGAGTGATGCAGTACGGTGTGGTACAGTGGCTCAGTGGTTAGCACTGCTGCCTCACAGCACCAGGATCCCAGGTTTGATTCCAGCCTCTGGCGACTGTCTGTGTGGAGTTTGCATATTCTCCCCATGTCTGCGTGGGTTTCCTCCGGGTTCTCTGGTTTCCTCCCATAGTCCAAAAATGTGCAGGTTAGGTGAATTGGCCATGCTAAATTGCCCATGGTGATCGGTGCAATTGTTGGAGGGAAGTGGGTCTGGGTGGGTTACTCTTCGAAGGGCCGGTGTGGACTTGTTGGGCCAAAGGGCCTGTTCCCACACTGTAGGGAATCTAATCTACACTAGAGTACCAGTCCCAGCAGAGTTCAGATATACACTGCTCCAAGGATACACATCCTAGTTTCCAGTATCAATGTGGCTTCTCGGGAATCTATTTTGTCCGTACCAGTTTTTGAATCGTGCATTCATTTCTCTAATCTTATTTGCAGTAAGCACATTTTGCAGATAGCTTATATAGTAATCCTGAGATTATTGCTTCCATGACTGTGCTTTTTAATTTCGGAACTTCAGCATTTGTTGGCGTAACATTCTTTTAAAATTTCTAAAATATCACTTGAAGCTTAATATTGAGGTCCAAGGTAATACTGTTGCCAAGTTATCGAATTGTGTAGTATTTTGCTACGGTGCTTTACTGCCAGTTTCTGACGTTCATGTAATAATCAAAAACTTTGCTGTAAAGTATGGACTCAGTAACTTGCTCCACGCAAACATTCACCTAAGAATGAGAATTGGTTTTGAAATGAAATTTATTTTTTCAGTTATGGTGCAAACTTAATCAGGTTGTACTAATGATCGGTGAGCCAATGTAAACAATTATATTCACATGAAAAGAACAGGTTTGGGACAAAAATTAAGAAATTGTTCATACTTTTGACATTTCTTGAAAATGCACATTTTCTCTTTGGATTCCTTGTTTCATTTGAAGAAAATAGAATGCTAAATAAGTATACATGCAAGAACAGCATCTGACAGTTCAAATACCAGTGTACTGCTGGAGTGCGCTCTTAGTATTTGAGCTAGTTTCCTATCCTAATGTTCATTTTACAAAAGCATGTTCCTTCTGCAATTCCCCTTTTTCACCTTGACTTGGAATATGTTTAAAAATTAAACTTCCACAATTATACATTTCCAGTTTAATTGTGATGTTATGATGGCAATACATATTTAAAGAATGATCTTTGATAGGAGTAAGATTATCTCTACTAAATTAGCACTTTTTCTGCACTGAAGTGTTAAATAGTTTGATGCAAGTCTAAACTATTCGTGAATCTCTCCTTTATGAAGTTGAAAATAATAAAACATAGTTTTTAAAATCTAATATGTTAATAGCTGTAGCAAATTGCTAGACAAAATCCAGGCAAACTCAACATTTTATTGAGAGTTTCTTTGATTCCATCAGCATTGATATTTTTCATAAAATGTTTAAAAGTGCCCTCCGTTCATTTCCAAGAGCCAAGTTTGAATTCTGTCTAAGCTGACGAGGATCTATGCTATTGTCTCTGGTTGTAAAATTTCTAAGAAGTAAATCTAGTTCTCAGCCCAGTTTCTTGGAGCTTGGTCTTCCAAAACTGGTCAAAATTCAATGCTAATAGATACTGCAATGCAAGTGTCATTCAGACCACAATAATTAAATTAATATTAAAAATTATACTGCTCTGAAAGAGCTGATTTTTATTGGCATCTTTAATATTGAAACAATTGCACTAAAGCAAGGGTTACTGTGGGGCTTATTGCTTTTACAACATCAAGGATTGATAATGGTATTGTTTGTCTATCTATCTATTCAAGTTTGCAAATAGATCAAGTGTGTGTTTCGCACACTTTACTCCCTTGTGCTCTGTTTGAAATACAGCTTTTGTTTTCTTGTTTGTTCCCTTGAAAAACTGTGTAGCTAGCAGAGTTGAAACACTATACTTCATAATTGCTATAGAAATGAGAGATAGGTGTAAGTGGGTTTAAATTAAAAGTGACTAAGTGAAGCTGTAATTGATGTAAAGCTATGAAGTTGCTTGTGGCTTTAACTTGAAGCTTTACCACTAAACTATACAGGTCTTCCCCCACTAAATCCTCTGTTGTGACTTGTTTTAAACAAGTTTCAATTAATCCTCATCTGTACAATGCTTTGCTTAAATTATATTTTCCCATTATCATTACATTTGAAAGAGAAAAATTCTAAAGAATCATAAAATGTAAAAATTGCTCTTTTACCATTTTAACATTAAAAAGCCTAGGTTTTGGGAGACAGAACATTTGCAGCACGAACAAGTTGCCACCTGTCCTGAATTAATTGTGCTTCACTCCTTAACTTTGCTTTTGTGGAAAGCAGATTGTAAAGCTAGGGTATTTAATTTTTGATCATAACCTTCAACAAGTTTATCTAGATTTTAACAAATGTTGGCAATCATTTGCAAGAAGACACTGATAAATAAAAAAACTTTAATTTTGAAATAAGTCTTTTATTTTTTTTTATTAAGAATTGCATATTTTAAGCAAATAACTTCCAGTATGGATGGTTCATTCCATTGTGGCTTTGAATACTTATTCCTTTAGTTTTTAATCTATATTGGATATAACATTGCTACAAAGGGGGAAAAAACAAAAACTGCAGAGATCAATAGGTTGAACGTTGTTACATAAAAGTGAGATTCTGGCAGAGAAAATTTGAGTCGTAGCAATAGATTTGTTTTTTTTTTTGAAGGCTCGAATCATTCTAAACATTTTCCATCTTGAATTTTTTATGCTCATTGCTTAAGTCATAAGTTTGTCTAGTCTGTAGTTGCTTTGTCATTGCATCATACCTTTTCAGATGGAAATGAAGTATAAGATTATTTTATTTCAGTTGTATCGCTAACCTTATTTTTCTCCTTCAAAATTATACTAAATTTGTTCCTGTAATTAAGTCTAATTCAAACATTCATGCTGCTAATTACAATTGCCTTGCAGGTTTGCACCTTTAGGCTATCAAATGGTAAACCAGGGCTCTATTTGCTTGCCCAGGTTTGTTTAAGAGATCCCATAGCACTATTTCAAAGAAGTAAAAGAATTATCTCCCATTTTCTGACTGGTATTTATCCCTCAATCGATATCACAAAAACGCGTTTATTGTCACAGTGCTGTTTGTGGGAGGTGACTGCACATAAGTTAGCTGTCACATTTCCTATATTGCAATCGTTACCTGCCCTTTAAAAGTACGTACTTGGCTATAAAATGCTTTGAGAAGTTTGGTGATCATTAAAGAATGCTATGTAATTGCAAGTCATTTATTTCTTAATGTTAACTCCGCTTTGTGATGTCATTGCTTCTGTAAGCTTTTGAAGTGTGGTAAATCTGATATTTAAATAAATCTAATTTTATTAATTCAGCATACAAACCACAAAAGATAATATTCAGATTACAGAAATTTTATCCCTTGGAAGTGGGCGGCACGGTGGCACAGTGGTTAGCACTGCTGCCTCACAGCGCCAGAGACCCAGGTTCAATTCCCGCCTCAGGCGACTGACTGTGGAGTTTGCACATTCTCCCCGTGTCTGCGTGGGTTTCCACACTGTAAAGTAATCTAATCTAATCTAATCATACAATCCAAGCAGAACCTTTCTCCTCATTCAACCTTTGTCATTGGTACTGAAAAAGTACCACTGCTGGCACTGGGCAGAAAAACATTATTGTCTGGATTCACACGCTTTGCTCCAGAGAATAGTGTGAATTACCCTATTATACAGTCCCCAGATAGCATTACATTCCCTTTTGCAGCCCCTAAGTGAATGTCTTCTTGTAACTTGGTGCCAGCTAGTTCATCCACCCTTCAGCCTTCACTCGCATCCAAATAGGCTGAGAAAAACTCCAACCTTTTGAATAATTGCAAAGACTGAGGCGTCTGTGCTCTTTCCTTCTGCATCCCTTACCTGCCTCACTCATAGTCACACCTTCCTGCCCCTACTCACTGACCAAATCAGAAGATCATATCTTAACTGGTGTGACCACGTCCGGCAATAAAGGGTCCAGGTAACTTTCCCCTTTCCAGTCCATTGATTCTGAGCTGAAATCCCTGGAGGACTATGTACTAACTGCAGAAGTGTTTGGATTACATTACAGTCCCCATGATCCCATACCATTCTAGTCACAGCACATCACCTGCCCTATTATGTTTATTGAGAGCTAATCAGATAATTTTAATTGATAAACACTACATCTCCCAGTCATTTAGGTACTGCAAACTTTACCACTGCTAATAAAGAGCTTATAATTAGTAATAGTTAGCATATACAGAAGAGGCCCTTCACCCTATGAAGTGGGCGGCACAGTGGCACAGTGGCTAGCACTGCTGCCTCACAGCGCCAGAGACCCGGGTTCAATTCCCGACTCAGGCGACTGACTCTGGAGTTTGCACATTCTCCCTGTGTCTGCGTGGGTTTCCTCCGGGTGCTCCGGTTTCCTCCCACAGTCCAAAGATGTGCAGGTCAGGTGAATTGACCATGCTAAATTGCCCGTAGTGTTAGGTAAGGGGTAAATGTAGGGATATGGGTGGGTTGCGCTTTGGTGGGTCGGTGTGGACTTGTTGGGCCAAAGGGCCTGTTTCCACACTGTAATGTAATCTTAAAAAAAAAGTCTTCACAGATAGTATCACAACAAGGTACTTAAGACTAACATTAACAAGTCAACCCATTATGTTCTTCTAGTAAATATAGTCACAAAATTTCTGTTTGTTAATGTTTATGGTAACAGGGGTTGCCATGATGATGGCAATGCTTGACATTTGTAAGCATCAGAAACTTGCAAGATCCAGAATTCCATTGGTTCCAATTTATCAACACAATCTTTTAAATTTCCTTGATAGTGCTGAGCTTCCTCACAGAACTTAAATTGTTCTCAGCATCAATGAAAATTTTCTTAATTCACACTTGGGATGTGGGCCTCACTGCTGGCCAGTATTTATTGCCCATCCTTAGTTGCCCCTGAGAAGTTGGCGGTGAGCTGTCGTCTTGAGCCGCTGCAGTCCATATCTATAGGTTGACTCAGAATGCCCTTCGGAAGGGAATTCAATGACTTTGACCCAGTGACAGTCAAGGAACAGTGATATATTTCCAAGTCAGGATGGTGAGTAGCTTGGAGGAGGACTGGTAATGGTATTCCCATATATCTGCTGCCCATGACCTTTTGGATTGTAGTGGTTGTCAGTTTGGAAAGGACTGTCTAAGAATATTTTTGGAGTGCATCTTGTATATAATACACACTGCTGCTACTGAGTGTCAGTGATGGAGGGAGTGGTTGTTTGTGGATGTGGTGCCAATCAAGGGATTGCATTGTTCTGATTGGTGTAAAGTTTCTTGAATGTTGGTGGAGCTGCACCCATCCAGGCAAGTGGGGAGTATTCCATCACACTCTTGACTTGTGCCTTGCTGATGGTGAACAGGCTCTGGGAGTCAGGCGGTGAGTTACTCGCTGCAGTATTCCCAGCTTCTAACCTGCTCTTGTAGCCACTGTGTTTATTTAGTGAGTCCCGCTGCATTTCTGGTCTTAGGTTGTATATGGAAGGGGATTCAATGATGGTAACATCATTTGAATGTCATGGAGTGATGATTAGATCTTTTTATTGCAGATGCACATTGCCTGTCAATTGTGTGGCATGAACTGAAAAATGTGTTGCTGGAAAAGCGTAGCAGGTCAGGCAGCATCCAAGGAGCAGGAGAATCGACGTTTCGGACGTAAGCCCTTCTTATGCCCGAAATGTCTATTCTCCTGCTCCTTGGATGCTGCCTGACCTGCTGCACTTTTCCAGCAACACATTTTTCAGCTCGGATCTCCAGCATCTGCAGTCCTCACTTTCTCCTAATTGTGTGGCTTGAATATTACTTGCCACGCGTCAGCCCAAGCCTTGGTATTGTCCAGAGCTTGTTGCATTTGAACATAAGCTGCTTCAGTATCTGAGGAACCGCGAATGGTGCTGAACACTGGGCAATCATTGGCAAACATCCCCACTTCTGATCTTATGATGGAGGGAAGGTCATTGATGAAGCAGCTGAAGATGGTAGGCCTAGGACACTACCCTGAGGCACTCTTGCAGCGATGTCCTGAAGCTGAGATGACTGACCTCCAAAAACTACAATCATCTGCCTGTGTCAGGCATGACTTGGAGCAGTGGAATATTTGCCCCCATTTGATTCCAGTTTTTATAGGCCTTCACATGAATGTATAAAATTGAATGAGGAGACCGGAAATAGGGGGACCCAGCAAATTCTTGTTCTATGTGGTTCACTACTCTTCTCCCTTTTATGCCTCCCACTGACTGTTCACCTCCACTGTACGTGTGTTCAGGCCTCAGAGTATTGACCAGTTTGGGCTGAACTGGATATCAACAGTTTGACCTCTGACCCAACCCCAAATATCTGTACTTGGGGATTGAGCAAATGAGCCACCAATCAAATTGCTCCCATCCTCTTGCATTTGAGTTGCTGGATCTAACCTAGTTGTCAAATTAATCATTTTATGACCAGTTTGAATATCAGTGTCTTAGTTTATATCAAAGCAGAAACATATAACAAATAAATTTTACAAAAGTGTCCAACAAAAAATCCAGGTAGACAAGATAATGAAGAAAGTGTTCAGTGTGTTGGCGTCCTTGTGAACTGAAACAGGTGCAGGAGTAGGCCATTCAACCCTTTGAACATGCTCCATCATTCAACATGATCATGGCTGACCATCCAACTCAGTCTCCTGTTCCGACTTGTGTCTCACACCCTTTGATCTCTTTAGCTCTTAGACAGTGGTTAGCACCGCTGACTCTCAGTGCCAGGATAGGGGAATAGGTCTGGGTGGGTTACTCTTCAGAAAGTCAGTATGGACTTGTTGGGCCAAATGGCCTGTTTCCACACTGTAGAGATTCCATGATTCTATTAAATTGATGTAGAGCCAACTATATCGAACTCTTTGAAGACTTTGAAAACACAGACCAGCGAACATGTCAAGAGAAACAAGTTTATACTGACCTTAATGGTAAGATCCTGAGGAGCATTGCTGAACTAGGATAGTGAAGAAGGTGTTTGGTACACTTTCCTTTATTGGTCAGAGCATTGAGTATAGGAGTTAGGAGGTCATGTTGTGACTGTACAGGACATTGGTTAGGCCACCTTTGGACCAGCATTCAATTCTGGTCTCCCTGCTATAGAAAGGAAGTTCTGAAACTCTTCAGAAAGTTGGTGTGGACTTGTTGGTCCAAATGGCCTGTTTCCACACAGGGTTGGAGTGTTTGAGACATAGGGAGAGGCTGAATAGGCTGAGGTTAATTTCCCTACAGTGTCAAAGGCTGAGGGCTGACCTTATAGAAGTTCATAAAATCATGAGGGGCATAGATAGGATGAATAACCAAGCTCTTTTCCCTGGGGTGGGGGAGTCCAAATTAGAGGGCATAGGTTTAATGTAACAGGGCAAGGATATAAAAGGGACCTAACAGGCAACTTTTTCATACAGAAGGTGGTGTGTGTATGGATTGAGCTGGCAGTGGAGGTGATGGAGGTGGATAAAATTACAACATTTAAAAGGCATCTGGAAGGGTATATGAATAGGAAGGTTTAGCGGGATAAGGGCCAAATGCTGGCAAATGGGATTATATTAATTTAGGATATCTAGTCAGCATGGATGAATTAGACCAAGGGGTCTGTTTCCATGTTGTACAGCTCTGACTGTATGAAAAGTAAAAGTATTGTACACCAGTGATATTTAGATACAGTATTTGTAACATGTTCTACGAACTGACATGATGTGCTCCTATTCCTTGCTCTCTCTAAGCTGGGCTTCACTCATTAAAGGGGTTTGGAGTAGAAATATGCTTTGGATCCAAAATGAAGAACTGGGAGGAGGTGATAGAACCCAGAAGTATTAGGTGTTTGTGGATGGTGTAGGTGTGTGTGACGTAAGTATGGAACCAGTTGAATAGTAAGTCAGAAGTTAGACTATGTATTTAATTTCCTCAGTAACAGTTTAGTTATTTTCAATGTAGACTTTCAGAGGGTTCCACACATAGAGGAATTGCTTAACAGAATCTTCAATTTCCTGGGAAATCCCTTCAGAGTCTGCTACAAGGGAAATTCTGCAGGGTCGATGTGTGCAAATCCCACTTACTTTGGAATAACTACTGTCTATCAAAATCCGAGCAAAATAAACCATCCCAAGGCACCTTACAAATATTACTACTTTTTAAAATTACCAACAATACACATTAGGAAAAATTAAATAAGATAATTATAATTTTAGTGAAAAGGACTGTCAAAGCAAGAAAATAAGCTTGAACGGTGGAGAAATTTAAAAAGGAAATTCCAGCTCTTACAATCTTGACAGCTGAGCAGTAGAACAATTAAAATAAAGGGCACAAATTGGCAGAGTGTAGAGATCACAGCAGGACTATGTAGGAGATCAGAGAGATGAAGTAAGGAAGCTATGGAAGGATTTAAAACAGAAGAGAATTTTAAAATTGATGTGGTGTTTGTGATGGTACTGTGCTCTTAAGAGATATGTCCTATTTCTGTTGCATAGTGGCATTACGATAGCACTGCTGAAATGTCCCCTTCAGACTGGCAGTTGATAAGTAGCTTGGAGTTATCCCTGGGTACTTTTTTTTTAAAAACTGTGACAAAAGAATCATGAATGAGTAGGCTCAGGGCTCACAGAGACTCAGGAAGGTTTTTTGGATTGCCTTCATTTAGAGAAATGTTTTCTGCTAACAGCTGAACTAAATGTTTGAGTTTTTGGCTGAAGGAGTGAAGTCTTAGACAACAAGGCTTCCTCTTTTAAAAAAGAAATCAAAGGAGGCAGATTCTTTTCTTCTGGACTGATGAGAGACAGCACGTGAGAATTATAACTGTCTTGTTGAATTACATTGCAAAAGGGTATGTTTATGGGATGCTGATTGATGATTACTGGCTAAATAAAACATTATCTTAAGTGTTTCAACAGAATTAAAGTTATGCCAATTCTTCTTTTTTGTATTTTAACTGTACATAAGAATAATGTGTTGTTTGATTAAAGGCTAGTGGTGGACCAATCAAATCACACCTGGAACACAGCACCTTACACTTGCCTTTAAATAAATATAAAAGTTAAGACCTAGGCTATCTCCTTACTATACTTTGGGGTTGGGGGGGGGGGGGGGGTCAGAATCTAGTCTGGTCCACAACATGTTTGACCAGTATAACCAGTATCCCAATAGCAAGCACAAGGAAAATGGATGAATGGGCCTTGTTACGACATGAGCTATTTCATCTTGAATTGCCTTAACTTTGTGGAGAGTAGCCTGTGGGAGACTGGTCAGTCTTGTCGTGTTGCCCAGATGGTGATTCCCCTCTCGCTGTTGGGTTAATACCAGCAAGCAGCAGAATGAGAATATGTGGAAGCATCAGTTGTACACTTATGTGGTAGTGGAGCAGGAAGCTTGTCCACTGGCCTTCTGCCACTGAATTAATTGGAGTGGAGGCAGAAAGGCAGCTAGATCCCTGTTCACCACCTTGTGTTTAAATGTACCCCAGCACCCTCAGGGGGCAGCATGATGGTTCAGTGGTTAGCACTGCTGCCTCACAGCGCCAGGAACCCGGATTCAATTCCTGCATTGGGTGACTGTGCAAACGCCACACAGACATTCTCCCTGTGTCTGCGTGGGTTTCCTACGGGTGCTCCGGTTTCCTCCTACCATCTAAAGATGTGCAGGTTAGGTGAATTGTTAATACCAAATTGCCCATAATATTCATTCAGGGGAAATTGTAGAGAAATAGGGTGGGGGAATGGGTCTGGATGGATTATTCTTCAGATGGTCGTTGTGGAGTTGGGTCAAATAGCCTGTTTTCACACTGTAGGGAAGCTTAAACACGATCTCACAGGTCCATAAGACCATAAGACCATAAGACATAGGAGTGGAAGTAAGGCCATTCGGCCCATCGAGTCCACTGCGCCATTCAATCATGGCTGATGCGCATTTCAGCTCCACTTACCAGCGTTCTCCCCATAGCCCTTAATTCCTCGAGACAACAAGAATCTATCAATCTCGGCCTTGAAGACATTTAGCGTCCTGGCTTCCACTGCACTCCGTGGCAATGAATTCCACAGGCCCACCACTCTCTGGCTGAAGAAATGTCTCCGCATTTCTGTTCTGAAATAACCCCCTCTAATTCTAAGGCTGTGTCCACGGGTCCTAGTCTCCTCGTTTAACTGAAACAATTTCCTAGCATCCACCTTTTCCAAGCCATGTATTTTTTGTACGTCTCTATTAAGTCTCCCCTTAATCTTCTAAACTCCAACGAATACAATCCCAGTATCCTCAGCCGTTCCTCATATGTTAGACCTGTCATTCCAGGGATCATCCGTGTGAATCTCCGCTGGACACGTTCCAGTGCCAGTATGTCCTTCCTGAGGTGTGGGGACCAAAACTGGACACAGTACTCCAAATGGGGCCTAACCAGAGCTTTATAAAGCCTTAGTAGTACATCTCTGCTTTTATATTCCAACCCTCTTGAGATAAGAGACAACATTGCATTCGCTTTCTTAATCACGGACTCAACCTGCATGTTTATCTTTAGAGAATCCTCGACTAGCACTCCCAGATCCCTTTGTGCTTTGGCTTTATTAATTTTCTCACCATTTAGAAAGTAGTCTATGCTTTTATTCTTTTTGCCAAAGTGCAAGACCTCGCACTTGCTCACACGTTAAGTTCCATCAGCCATTTCCTGGACCACTCTCCCAACCTGTCGAGATCCTTCTGTAGCCTCCCCACTTCCTCAGTACTACCTGCCTCTCCACCTAACTTCGTATCATCGGCAAACTTCACTAGAATGCCCCCGGTTCCCTCATCGAAATCATTAATATATAATGCGAACAGCTGTGGCCCCAGCACCGAACCCTGCGGGACACCGCTCGTCACCGGCTGCCATTCTGAAAAAGAACTTTTTATCCCAACTCTCTGCCTTCTGTTAGACAGGTCATAGAAACACAGAAGATAGGAGCAGGAGTAGGCCATTTGAGCCTGAGGCAGCTCCATTTTCTTGGCTGATTATCAAGCTCAAGGAAGCCACAAATTCACCTGCACCTCCACACACATCATTTATTGCATCCGCTGCACCCGATGTGGCCTCCTCTATATTGGGAAGACAGGCCACCTACTTGCGGAGCGTTTCAGAGAACACCTCTGGGACACCCGGACCAACCAACCCAACCACCCTGTGGCTCAACATTTCAACTCCCCATCCCACTCCACGAAGGACATGCAGGTCCTTGGACTCCTCCATCGCCAGACCATAGCAACACGACGGTTGGAGGAAGAACGCCTCATCTTCCGCCTAGGAACCCTCCAACCACAAGGGATGAACTCAGATTTCTCCAGTTTCCTCATTTCCCCTCCCCCCACCTTGTCTCAGTCAAATTCCTTGAACTCAGCACCGCCTTCCTAACCTGCAATCTTCTTCCTGACCTCTCCGCCCCCACCACCACTCCGGCCTATCACCCTTACCTTGACCTCCTTCCACCTATCGCATTTCCAACGCCCCTCCCCCAAGTCCCTCCTCCCTACCTTTTATCTTAGCCTGCTGGACACACTTCCCTCATTCCTGAAGAAGGGCTCATGCTCGAAACGTCGATTCTCCTCCTTGGATGCTGCCTGACCTGCTGCGCTTTTCCAGCAACACATTTTCGGCTCTGATTATCAAGCTCAGTAGCCTAATCCTGCCCTCCCTCCATATCCCTTAACTCTTTTAGCCACATGAGCCTGTGAGCAACTCCTTTTTAAAAACACATGCTTTCATGTATGTTCCACATAATGAAGCCAAACGCAGCATGAAGTTTGATAACTGTTGTCTTGGCTCCAATGCAAATCTCTTCCTGGGCAAACAAACAAGGGTTGTTTGTGCGATAACACATTCAATTCCTCATTCAGTTGTTCTGCAGAGATGGAATGGCGCTTAATATGGCCGGCCTGTCAAATTGCGAAAACGCTTGTTTTATGTGAGACCTCCAGACCACTGGCAGTGTGCCAGCTAACAGCTTTCATTTTAAAAATCAATCTTGCCCACAAATCCCTCAATGGCTTCAATGCTTTCCTATCTCTTAATAATCCCTTTCTGTCCCACAGTACAGGTTGTTCTGCTATGACATGCATTTCATCATAGCAGACGGAATGTGGATGTTGTTTGGATAATGCAAACTTTATGCTGAATGGGCACAGTGATTTTCTATTAACAATCTTCTACAGTGCCATTTTCTAGAGCATGAGGTAGTGGAGGAACACTATTATCATGTGATAACAGAACGACCTGCACTTTCCTCTAATTCTGAACACGTGAACAAGTCCAGTTTTAATCGTTCTATCACTGGTGCTCACATCTTCAGCTGGGCCCACTGGAATTTCTTCTCTAAATCTCTCCACATTTTTAACCTATGTTTCCTCCTTTTTATCACAGTCCATTACACTCACCTCTTTGACCTATGGTGTGTTGACCTTCATTGTGAGAGGTTTTGAGTACAGGAGCAGGAATGTGTTGTTGCAGTTATACAGGGCCTTGGTGAGGCCACACCTAGTATATTATGTAAAGTTTTGGTCTCCTTTTCTGAGGAAGGATGCTCTTGCTCTCGAGGGAGTGCAGCCAAGGTTTACCAGGCTGTTTCTGGGGATGGTGGGAATGACGTATGAGGAGAGACTGACTGACGATTGTTTTCATTGGAGTTCAGAGAACTGAGTGGGGATCTCATAGAGGCTTAAAACTTCTAACAGGACTAGACAAGGTAGATGCAGGGAGGATATTCCTGATGGTGGGTGCATACAGAACCAGGGGTTACAGTCTGAGGATTCAGGGTGGACCATTTAGGACAGAGACGAGGAGACATTTCTTCACCCAAAGAGTGGTGAGCCTGTGGAATTCATTACCCCAGGAAGTAGTTGATGCCAAAACATTGAATGTATTCAAGAGGCAGTTAGATATAGCACTTGGGTCGAATGGGGTCAGAGGTAATGGGGAGAAAACAGGATTAGGCTCTTGAGTTGGATGATCACCTGTGATCGTGATGAATGGCAGAGCAGGCTCGAAGGGCCAAATGGCCGCCTCCTGCTCCTGTCTTCAATGTTTCTACCTTTTGTGATCTACTCTGGTATCGCTTTACGTGACTGTGTCATACTTACGTTTTATAATGCCCCAGTGAAGTGCTTTGGAATGTTTAGTTAGCTATAGCGTTGTAAGATATTATGGTAGAATTACAGCACAGAAGGAGACTGCTCAGTCCATCAAGTCTGTCCATGGAGCTCTCACTAGAACAATCTAGTCTGTCAGACCATCCCATTTTATTTCCAAAGCCCTGTAAGTTTATTTCCCTCAGGTGTTTGTCCAAGTTTCTGTTGCAATCATTGAATATTGGTTTTGACACCTTTTTGGATAGTAAGTTCCACATGAACTGTATAAAGATATTATTTCCCATATTTCCACTGTGTTTCTTGCCCTAAACCTTGTATCTATGTCTTCTAGACCTTATATTATCAGCTACAGGAACGGTATGCAGTTAATATGACAGGGTTGTGAATTTTATCTATTATTTGTCATTGCATATGAAAATTGTTTTCCAAGTGCAATAAGCTCAGAAAATATTAATCCATGGGTGCTATGTGTTGTCTGAGAATATTGGTCAAAGCTACTGCATCAGCTCAAGCATGTGACCCACTAAGGGAGGAAAAATTATTGATTAATGTAGCTGTGGTAAGATTCCAGTCCCCCCCGAGCAATTATGTCAGAAGGAATTGTGTATCTTTGCTACTTTAGTCTGAAAAAATGTTAATCCTCAATTGTTGCAAGTGTTAGCTGATTAAATCATTTTTGAATGAAGGCTTCCTGCACTATAATATATGCTCAACTCAGTAAAGGTGATCATTACTGCATCAGAACACATCCCTGAGGGTATAAAGGTCTCAAACTCCAGCTTATCTCAAATCACTTGAAGAAAGGCACAGGATCAAGCTGTTTGGTCCAATGGTCAATGGCAATACTTTCAGTTCTGAAACACATTCTCGACTCTGAATTTCCTCAGTGCCTATTAAAGCCATTTGTTGCTGCTGGTCTTCAAGCCTAATCTAGAAACATACTCTCCACCTGTAAACCTACAGGAGATGTTATCTCCTCTAAGCTGCACATCTCTGCTCATTCCCTTTGTCATGTGGAGCAGCAGATGAGTGAGGAGAAAGTTTCTGCTGCTGGTGTTACAATGACTTCAGTTGCTCAGCTTGGCCCTCACCTGAGATCTAAGCTGAAGCCAGATGAGTGGCAGTCCTGCAGGACAGATGGATTTTTGAATTAACAAACAATGGCATTAATACCAAATTCTACAAGGTCCAGAAAATATTTGCGCACACAGTTAAGCGTCTCATCTCTTAGTGACTCCTTCACAAATGAGAATTGGGAACCTACCTCTTCCATGGAGGTTGTCTTCTGTGACATCCGGCAAAAGCAAGCAGATTGCTACCAAGTCCCTGACACAGGGTCAGTTTCAACTCTTTTAGCTAGGCACCCAGTTCCAAATCAACTCTCTCTCTTTTCCGAGCTACAATTCCACTTGTTATCACATTTCCTTCCTTCACTATCTGACCTGACAGTTCCCAGCATTTTCTATTTTCACTTGAGATTTTCAGCATCCCATTATATTTTACTCCAAATGTGTAGCAAGTAACAACTGGAAATACTCAGCATCACTGGAGAGAGAGAAAATTTTAGCAATTACTTTTCATCAAAATCATGCAGGATCGCAGAAAGATTATGATGCAGAAGAAGCTGATTGTGTCTACAATGGCTCTCTGAGCATCTTGCCTTAGCACCAATCTCCGCTGCTTGTAATTCTATGCGTCACTTTTATTTAAAGTATCATTTAATGCCCTCTTGAATGCTTTAATATAATCTGGCTCCACCATATTTCCAGTCAATACATTCGATGTCCTGACAATTCACGTGTGAAAAAGTGTGGTTAAATCTGTGCCTTCTGGTTATCGTTCCTCAAGAATGAATGGTTTCTCTCAATCGATCCTGTTCAGACTCCTTCTGATTTTGAAAGCTTCTATCAGCTCTCCTCTCCAAGACAAATATTGCCGATATCTCCATTCCTTCCTCCGAAATGTCATTTCCAATCCCTGAGAACCATTATTGTAAATCTCTCCTGCACTCTCTCTCAACTGCATTCATGTACTTCTTAAATGTGGTTCCCAGAACTGTACACAATATTCCAGCTGAGTTTCAATGATATCCTAAATGTACAGTGGCTCAGTGGTTAGCACTGCTGCCTCACAGCACCAGGGGCCTAAGTTTGATTCCAGCCTCGGGTGACTATCTATGTGGAGTTTTCACATTCTCCCTGTGACTGCATGGGTTTTCTCTGGGTGCTCCGGTTTCCTCCCACAGTCTAAAGATGTGCAGGTTAGGTGAATTGGTCATGTTAAATTGCCCACTGTAATAGGTGCATTAGTCAGAGGGGAAAAGCTGAAATGTGTTGCTGGAAAAGCGCAGCAGGTCAGGCAGCATCCAGGGAACAGGAGAATCGACGTTTCGGGCATAAGCCCTTCTTCAGGAATGAGGAAAGTTTGTCCAGCAGGCTAAGATAAAAGGTAGGGAGGAGGGACTCGGGGGAGGGGCGTCGAAAATATGATAGGTGGAAAGAGGTCAAGGGGAGGGTGATAGGTCAGAGTGGGGTGGGGGCGGAGAGGTCAGGAAGAAGATTGCAGGTTAGGAAGGCGGTGCTGAATTTGATGGATTTGACTGAGACGAGGTGGGGGGAGGGGAAATGAGGAAACTGGTGAAATCCGAGTTCATCCCTTGTCAGAGGGAAATGGGTCTGGGTGTGTTACTCTTTGATGGGTCGGTGTGGACTTGTTAGGCTGAAGGACCTGTTCCTGATGAAGGGCTTTTGCCCGAAACGTCGATTTCGCTGTTCTTTGGATGCTGCCTGAACTGCTGTGCTCTTCCAGCACCACTAATCCAGAATGAAGGGCCTGTTTCCACACTGTAGGGAATCTAATCTAATTAAGTTCAGCATAACCTCTCTACTCTGTACTCAATGTCACTATCAGTGAGGCTTAGAATAACCTATCGAATTACATAGTGTTTGTTCACTCCATGAACAATGATAACTGATCTTTCAATTAGAATTAGTGTCTGTGGACAAACCAGGCCAACATAGAACATAGAACATTGTAGTGCAGTACAAGCCCTTCAGTACTAGATCATAGCGCCAACCTGTGAAACCAATCTGAAGCCCATCTAACTACACTACTCCATTTTCGTCCATATGGGCGAAAGTGAGGACTGCAGATGCTGGAGATTGGCTTTCTGATGAAGGGCTTTTGCCCGAAACGTCTATTCTCCTCTTCAGATGCTACCTGACCTGTGCTTTTCCAGAACCACACTCATTTTAGTCCATATGCCTATCCAATGGCCATTTAAATGCCCTTGAAGTGGTGAGTCTACTGCTGTTGCAGGCAGTGCATTCCATGCCCCTACAAATCTGAGTAAAGAAACTATCTCTGACATCTGTCCTATATCTATCACCCCTCAATTTGAAGCGATGCCCCCTTGTTCTAGCCATCACTATCTGAGGAAAAAGGCTCTCGCTGTCCACCCTGTCTAACCCTCCAATTATCTTATGTCTCAATTAAGTCACCTCTCAACCACCTTCTCCAACGAAAAAAGCCTCCAGTCCCTCAGCCTTACCTTGTAAGATCTTTCCTTCATATCAAACAACAATTCCATCATTTATAAGGTGTTCCTCTGTTCAACAAAAGAAATGGGTCAGCTCCTGCGCAAGAGCAGAGAAGTTTAATTTCAACCAGTTGAGCATCTACCAAGAACTGTTTGAAAGCAGTGATTCTCAAACTGGAGTTCTCAGACCCCTGAAGGCCTGTAGAGATCTGTAAAATACAATGACGGTAACCCATTGCTGTAATGGCACAAGTCACTTGCTATTCCTGTTGATGAGCCCTTTCCTGATGACAGAATTTCTGCATTCCTGGCCACATGTCTGCAATATTCTAATTGAGATAGACCAGTATATAGTTATGGAGTTTGGGGTGGGTGGAGAAACTGAAACACTCAAACGCCACATCCCCTGAAACTACCAGTAGGAGGTGCTGGTCTAGTCTCACTTTAATAAAAGATGTGAGGTGTGTGGTGAAGTACACAACTGGAGTGTTACTGACCCTGTCGAGTTACCTTTCAGCTGAGTAAAGAAAGACGTTTTCACATCATAAACCACATCAGCATTCATTATATCTGACAGAAGCTTCCATGCAGCTACCAGATAGTGATCACCTTTGCTGTTCACTATGTCTCACAGTCAATATGTCAGTATATCTTTAAGAGACATGGTTATGGTATCTTTACTGCATCAGAGCACATGCCCTGAGGGTATAAAGGTCTCAAACTCCAGCTTATCTCAAATCACTTGAAGAAAGGCACAGGATCAGAAACATGGGGTGACATGGTGGCTCAGTGGTTAGCACTGTTGCCTCACAGTACCAGGGGCCTGGGTTTGATTCCAGCCTCAGGTGATTGTCTGTGTGGAATTTTCTCCAGGTGCTCTGGTTTCCTCTCACAATCCAAAGATGTGCAGGTCAGGTGAATTGGCCATGCTAAATTGTCCACTGTGTTCAGGGTTGCGTAGTTTGGGTGCATTAGTCAGGGGTAAAATGTGGGGGAATGGGTCTGGGTGGGTTAATCTTCGGCGGGTTGGTGTGAACTTGTTGGGCTGAAGGGCCTGTTTCCACACTAAGGATTCTCTGCTCTTTTGTAAATAATAGTTTAATAATAGCACAGACACTTAGGTGTTTGAGGAAAGTAATGTTTGTATCTATTAGTTAGTTGCAATAAATGTCTGCGAGATTCTTTAATACCACAATATCCACAGAGCTTCTGTTTTCCAGGGGATAACATAAATATCGCTGCATCAGGTAACACACCTACTGGCAAGCTTAAACCAGGACTTTACACATTGGAATTCACATGTGCAAGACTCTTATGTATTACAATTCAGATGGAAGGTTGGTATGACTATGCTATTTGGGAAATGTCTGTCAGTCACCAAAGGTTTGGGAAACACTATATTAAACATCATATAAAGCCTTGGGAAGAGTAGAAATTGGGAGGTTCCTCCATTGTCTAGAGCAGTGGTACATTGGAGCGAGTCCAAGAGAAGGTTACATTAGGGTATCTCCAGTACAATGTCACAATGTACTCAGCTTCAGAAGGTGACAATAAAAACGACCATCATACGTTTTGATTTTCAGAATTTTCGACAAAATAGATTCTCACATTGCAGAACAGCTCAGCGTTTTATATAACAATACATATAAAGGATAATACACATTACAAGTAAATAAATGGAAGATAAGTACGATGTGAGATATGCTTTTATTGAGGTCCCTGAACATTGGAGGTCATTATCTTTCAAAATTAGACAGAGCTTCAAACAACTGGATAACTTTGTCTGTCACGGAAAATGAGTAAGTATTCATTGTGGTCTGAATGTTTAAAAAGGAAAAATGCAAAGAAAATCAATGTTTAAGAAGGAAACAAGGGGGATTCAAGAAATGAAAGAATTGAAGTAGCAAAGGAATAGCATATTATCGAAACAGCTAATTGATAATATAGTTGTGGTGACAGCAATAATTTTGTTGCACATTATGCATCTGAAAGAATTTGCTTAATGAATGCCGCAAAGTAGCCATTACGATTAATTGCATTTTCCGTTTATGTTCCACTAGTCAAGGCCTTGTGGTTGTGTTAGAGGAAGGTCAGATGGTAGATTATACAGTGAAAGGTATAATCTTTATGACTGCCCCAGAGATACATTCAGGTCACATTGGAACTTAATACTCTGTGACAAAGAGATAATTTCACTTGATTAGCGCCTGATGAGGTCAAAATATCTCAAAGCCCTTCACATAATGAATTATTTGCAATGCATTGTGTTATATGAGCAAACCTAGTGCATTTAGACATATCTGTTTTGTTGAATCAAAAACAAGTAGCTTTGTTAATCAGAGTGTAGTGAGGCCAATCTTTTTTACCTTTTTTTTTTAGTCAGCTCTCAAAGTGAACATAACCTCAGACACTCCTGTTTTTTTTAATTAAAACCCCTACACTACCACCTAACTGCGGTAGTGCTTATTTTTTCCCCAGCACCCATGGTGTGCGTGAGGTCAATCTTTTATAATGGCCTCCAAATCTAGATGTTTATAAACTTAGAGATGTACAGCACGGAAACAGACCCTCTGGTGCAACTCATCCATGCCAACCAGATATCCTAATCTAATCTAGTCGTACCTGCCAGCATATCCCTCCAAACCTTTCCTATTCACATACTCATCCAGACGCCTTTTAAATGTTGCAATTGTACCAGCCTCCACCACTTCCTCTGGCAGCCCATTTCACACATGCATCACCCTCTGTGTGAAAAAGTTGCCCTTATGTCTCTTTTAAATCTTTCCCCTTTCACCCTAAACCTATGCCCTCTAGTTCTGGTCTCCCCCACTCCAGGGAAAAGATTTTGTTTATCCTATCCATGCCCCTCATGATTTTATAAACCTCTATAAGGTCACCCCTCAGTCTCCGATGCTCCAGGAAAAAACTACCCAAGCATATTCAACCTCTCCCTATAAATCAAATCCTCCAACCCTGGCAACATCCTTGTAAATCTTTTCTGAACCCTTTCAAGTTTCACAACATCCTTCCAATAGGAAGGAGGCCAGAATTGCATGCAATATTTTAAAAGTTCCAAACTTCGTGAGCAATTTACTGTAAAACTTTATATTGTAGGGTACACTAATACATTTTGGAAAAAGTGAGGACTGCAAATGCTGGAGATCAAAGTCGAAAAGTGTGGCACGGGGAAAGCACAGCAGGTCAGGCAGCATCCAAGGAGCAGGAGAGTTGACCTTTCGGACATAAGCCCCTCTTCACATTCCTGGTGAAGGGCCTATGCCTGAAACACCAGGAATGTGATGAGGGTCTTATGTCCGAAAGTTCAATTCTCCTGCTCCTCGGATGCTGCCTGACCTGCTGTGCTTTTCCCGTGCCACACTTTTCGACACAATACATTTGTGCATTTATTATAAAACATTCTAATATGTCACAGCTGTCTGGAAAGATGCTACTATTACTCAACTGTCAGCCCATTCTACAACAAAATTATCAGTATAAAAGAGATTTTAAGTTAGAAAAGGAATTAAACCAATTCCTGAAGAATAGTTCTAATTTTAGTTTAACTGGCAAAATTGTCACAAAGGATCAACATAAATTTTTGCTTTTATTTCACGATTGACCTCTGGCACATAAATGGATTTTATGCATGTATAAGGTTTGAAGGTACATGATTTGATGAAAAGTGGTGCCAGGACCATCTGGTATGTAAAGAATGGCTTTTTTATCCACCAAATGGAACAAATATTATTTGTTTCACAGTTAATAAAGAACTTACTGAAATGTAGTCACTGCTACATTGTAAGGAACATGGGGGCCAATTTGTGCAGTGCAGGCTCCCACACAGAGCAACAAAATAAATGAACACATTATCTATATTAGATCAAAACAGCAGAGGAAACTGCTACTCTATAATAGAAGTGTGTGGTAAAGGTGTATAATATGTAGTCATTTGGAAATTGGACTTCTAAATTAGAGATTGGTTTTGATTTCACTTCTGTGAAGTTTTTTTTGAAGAGGTCATAAAGTCATTTTGAAAAGAGACCTAAATAAATTATTTCCAAGAAAGCAAGTGACTTAGTAACTGCTGTGGTTCTGTTCGCCGAGCTGGAAGTTTTTGTTGCAAACGTTTCGTCCCCTGGCTAGGCAACATCATCAGTGCTTGGGAGCCTCCTGCGAAGCGCTTCTTTGATGTTTCCTCCTGTGTTCATAGTGGTCTGTCCCTGCCGCTTCCGGTTGTCAGTTTCAGCTGTCTGCTGTAGTGGTTGGTATATTGGGTCCAGGTCGATGTGTTTCATCCACAAACTCCATCAACAAACATAGAGAAGTACAACTTGGAAACGGACCCTTTAGTCCAACTTGTCCATGCCAACCAGATATCCCAACCCAATCTAGTCCCACCTGCCAGCACCCAGCCCATATCCCTCCAAACCCTTCCTATTAATATATCCATCCAGATGCCTTTGAAATGTTGCAATTACACCAGCTTCCACCACTTCTTCTGGCAGCTCATTGCATACACATACCACCCTCTGAAAAAGTTGCCCCTCAGATCTCTTTTATATCTTTCCCCTCTCACCCTAAACCCATGCCCTCCAGTTCTGGACTCCCCCACACCAGGGAAAAGACTTTGTCTATTTATCCTATCCATGCCCCTCATGATTTTATAAACCTCTATAAGGTCACCCCTCAGCTTCCAAAGCTCCAGGGAAAACAGCCCCAGCCTATTCAATCCCTCCTTTATAGCTGAAATCCTCCAACCTTGGCAACATCCTTGTAAATCCTTTCTGAACCCTTTCAAGTTTCTCAACATCTTTACAATAGGAAGGAGAACAGAATTGCATGTAATATTCCAACTGTGGCTTAACCAATGTCCTGTACAGCCGCAACATGACCTTCCAACTCCTGTATTCTATACTCTGACCAATAAAGGAAAGCATACCAAACACCGCCTTCACTATTCTATCTACCTGCGACTCCACTTTCAAGGAACTATGAACCTGCACTCCAAGGTCTCTTTGTTCAGCAACACTCCCTAGGACCTTACCATTAAGTGTATACATCCTGCTAAGATTTGCTTTCCCAAAATGCAGCACCTCACATTTATCTGAATTAAACTCCATCTGCCACCTCTCAGCCCACTGGCCCATCTGATCAAGATCACATTGTAATCTGAGGTAACCCTCTTCACTGTCCACTACACCTCCAATTTTGTTGTCATCTACTAACTATACCTCTAGTGCTCACATCCGAATCATTTATATAAATGATGAAAAGTAGTGAACCCAGCACCGATCCTTGTGGCACTGCACTGGTCACGGGCCTCCAGTCTGAAAAACAACCCTCCACCACCACCCTCTGTCTTCCACATTTGAACCAGTCCTGTCTCCAAGTGGGTCAGTGTGGACTTGTTGGGCCAAATGGTCTGTTTCCATACTGTAGGGTACCTAATCTACATTGAGCTCAAGTTATTCTCGTACTTTTCCCCAGATGAGCAACCTGGTCTTGGATAAGTGAGTGGGGGGCAAGAATGAAGGAGCTTGGATAGCTCTATCAAATAGCCAGCACAGAGACAATGGGCAGAGCAGCCACAGTAAGATCCCATTATTGTAATCCAATTCTTCACACTCCATATAGTTAATACTATTCTCTTGCAGAATCTCCGAATCACTGAATGTTTACAGCACAGAAAGTACATTGTGTTCTATTCCCTAATGTCAATCTCCTGCCTTTTCCCCCACCCCTGTTCACAATCTCTATCCAAATAATCCCCTCTCATTCTCAAATTCCCTTGAGAAATTATGTCAGGAATATTTTTTAAATAATTTATGGCAACAAATTCAACCTTCTAATCACTTCCTTTGGGTTTATTTTCTCTAGCCACCCTCCTTTCTTTTCGGAGGTTACCTTAGATTTGTGCCCTCTTGTTACCAGCTTGCCAATTATTAATCCACCCACTTTTGCTTCATCTGCTTTGTTCACGTCAATGATAATGTTAGCGGCAGAGAATGGAGGACTTTCTGATTTCAGGCAGTCAATGTTAACACTAAGAGCTCAGAGCAGACCGAACAAACCCAGCTGCAGAAAGCATGTACTTTGGCTCCAATCCAACAATCTACCTCAATCTCAAACCCAGCATTACACTTGGCTTTAATTCTGGAGTTGGACGGGATTCTGTATGCTTGGATTCACACTGTATTGTCACGGCTGAATGATTTAGTTGTCACATGTATTTGGTCACAAAATACGGTGAGAAGTGTTTTGTCACCAGAATCCAACAACATTTTGGATTACAAAGCTAAATTATTCAAATAGAGTTTCATCTTTGTTCAATTGACAGAAAAATATAAAGGCAGAATAATAAGAAATAATGTTCAACTTTATAGTCCTTCTTGCCAAGCATGGCTCCAGGTTTCCCTGAATGTTTCAGGGTTTCTGTAAGGTATTCCAGTCCCTGGGTCAATATCTGTCCCTGTTCAGTGTCTAGCCAATGCCCCAGGAGCCTCCAGCTGCACTGCCTCAGCTAGGAGTCTGGATTCGGGCCCAATGTGCATGGCCAATCCACCCAATCTGCACATCTTTGGACTGTGGGAGGAAACTGGAGCACCCGGAGGAAACCCACACAGACACTGGGAGAATGTGCAAAGTCAACACAGTCAGCCCCAGGGTAGAGTCAAACCCAGGTGCCTGGTGCTGCGAGGCAGCAGTGCTATCCCACTGAGTCAGCGTGCCGTCTGAGAAAGGTTAGTGAGACGTTGAAGTGAGAGCGGAATTCACTAGCTCAGGGCACCAGCTACAGCTGAGGCACAGACAGCTCAGTGAAGCTAAAGTAGCTGCCTACTCTGCCAAGCTGGAGCAAAGAAAAGCCTGTGAACATTAGCTGGCTGCCCTGTGCATCTGAGAGAGAGTGAAAGGATTGTAAAGAATTTTTGATAATCACAAAGTAGATGTGAACACATAATGACTTGATCTGATAATATACTCGTGTACATGTAATGATTTGATTGATTGGATTTAATAACATAATGTTCAGATTTGAATATGATTGGATAATCATGCACACTCACTTGGAATGTAAAGTGGAATGAATATAGTAGGTCAGGGGCAAGAGTGTAAATGTGTAACTTTTTTTTATTGAAACACCTTTCTTTAAAAAATAATATAAAACCACGGTTTACTAGCAAATCGGGGGAAGTGCAGCATCTTTGATGGATACACTTCCGATGCATTCTTGAATAAATGCTTAGACAAATAAACCTAAGTCTCATTTGGTCTTTATAGGATCAAAGGATTAAAAAGAAAATCCCTCTCAAGCCAAAGAACTGGGATCCTGTGATGATTAGCTGCCAGCGTTATAAACCTAGAAAGAAGCAGTCTTCGGAGGAAAGATTGAGATGGTAGGAAGTGAGCAGTTGTTGGGCTAGTTTGAGTTGGAATCTCTGCTGCCTGACAAGTCAGTGGAGCAGAGGAAACAAGAATCTGTTAAGTTTAGTTGGAGCTGCTGTTGAGAAGATTAAACTTACAAAAGAAATCTCTCATGGCGAGATAGGTTGACAAAAACAGATAAACAAAGAAAATAAGAGTAGGAGTTGGTCAGTCAGTCCTTAAAGGCTGCTCTGCCAATCAATATGATCATGGCTAAATGTCCAACTCCATAGGGTTCCTGCATTTTCCCCATACCCTTTGATCCCTTTAGCCCTAAGAACTATATCTAACAACTTCTTGAGAACTTTCAATGTTTTGGCCTCAACTTCTGTGGGAAGAAATTTCTCCCCAACCCAGCTGAAAGGACTTTTTGACAGTGATCACTGACTTGATTTGATTTATTGTAGTCACGTGTACCTAAGTACAAGAAAAACTTTGTTTGCAAGCAATACAGGCAAATCATAGTAAGCAAGGACATACAGATCATAGGGTGCTTAGACAGAGTGAGGCATACAGGTTACACTGCACAAAAGGTACGTGAAGCAAGATCAGCATTATCAAGACTCACATTATTTGTGCCCACAAATTTGTGGGATTCAACTTGGTTCTGACTGTCACTTAATATGCTGTTTGGTTTGTGTTCAACTACAGTTTGTCTGTTATTTCAGACTTGCCTCCTGTTAATTCTGGATGTTAGAGTATTTGATAGATAGTATTGACTGCTTTCTTGACTCTTGTGAAGTAACATTTGCTTAAAACAATGGAATATTGTGGCTGTATTCTCTTAGTAAATGTTTCATTTTAATCTCAAATGTCACCTGCTTAGTTGCTGGCCCCTAATTGTAGGGATCTGGTCAGGGATCGTAATAAATGGAATGCAAAAGTTTAGCAAGCTCCAGTTATGAGTGCCACACACAGTTCTGATCCCAATTCTATAAAATGGACATCGAAGCATTAGAAAAGTATATAAAGTGGGAGAGAAATTTGTTATCAGGAAATATTGAACATGAAGATGTTCAATCTGTCCTACCAGAATATTGTGGATGCTTTGAAGATGGTGCAGAGAAGATTTACCAGAATGTTGCCTGGTCTGAAGGGCTTTTGGTATGAGGAGAGGTTGGATAAACTCAGATTGTTTTCACTAGAAAGATGGAGACTGGGGAGTGACCTGATAGAGGTCTACAAAATTAAGACAGGCATATATATGATGGATAGTCAGGGACTTTTTTTCCCAGGGTGGAAAGATCAACTACAAGAGGGCACTGATTCAAGGTGAGGGGAGGGAAGTTTAGGGGAGAACTGTAGGGAAATCTTTCATACAGGGGTTGGTGGATGCCTGGAATGCATTGCCAGTGGAGGTGGTGGAAGCAGGCGCATGAGTAACATTTAAGGCATATCTTGTTAGACACATGAATAGGAGACAAACAGGGATAGAAACTATGTAAGGGCAATAAGAAGTGAGTAAATAAGGATTTGGAATCAACGGTTGGTGGGCTAAACAGCCAGTTCCTGTAGTGTATTGTTCTTTGTTCTTTGTTTTCTTGTTCTATGTTGAGGCTTTTTGTTTTTAAAAAAAAAAATGATTTAGAGGTTGCCTGATAAGGGCTTTCAAATTATGATTGGTTTGGTCAGGGAGGTTTGGACATAATGTGGCATTAACTGCCACAAGGAAATCAATAACAAAGGTAAACTTGAGGAAAAGTTAGATTAATGCATAAAGAAAAAAGGATTTGAGCTTTTATTGATGATTTGAAGGAAGGTGTAGGTTGCCTCATTAGCAAGTTTGCAGATGACACTAAGATTGGTGGAGTAGCAGATAGTGAAGGGGATTATCAGAGAATACAGCAGAATATAGATAGATTGGAGAAATGGGCAGAGAAATGGCAGATGGAGTACAATCCAGACAAATGTGAGGTGGTGCATTTTGGAAGATGCAATTCCAGACCGAACTGTATGGTAAATGGAAAAGTCCTGAGGAAAATTGATGTACAGAGATCTGGGAGTTCAGGTCCATTGTTCCCTGAAAGCAGGTCAGTAGAATTGTCGTGAAGACATACGGCATGCTTTCTTTCATCGGACTGGGCATTGAGTACAAGAGTTGGCAGGTCACGTTACAATTATATAAGACTTTGGTTCAGCCACATTTGGAATACTGCGTACAGTTGTGGTCGCCATATTACCAAAAGGATGTGGATGCTTTGGAGAGGGTGCAGAGGAAGTTCACCAGGATGCTGCCTGGTGAGGAGGGTGCTAGCTGTGAGGAGAGGTTGAGTTAGATTAGGATTATTTTCATTGGAAAGAAGGCAGTTGAGGGGGTCCTGATTGAGGCCTACAAAATCATGAGGTGTAGACAGGATGGATAGCAAGAAACTTTTCCCCAGTGTAGGGGACTCAATTACTATGGGTCACGAGTTAAAAATGAGAGAGGAAAGGTTTAGAGGAGATATATGTGGAAAGTTCTTTACACAGATGGTGATAGGTACCTGGAATGTGTTGCCAGTGGAGATGTTGGGGCGGGAACGATAGCATCATTTAAGATGTATCTAGACAGATACATGAATGGCCAGGGAGCAAAGGGATACAGATCCTTAGAAAATAGATGGCAGATTTAGATAGAGGATATGGATCAGCACAGGCTTGGAGGGTTGAAGGGCCTGTTCCTGTGCTGTAATGTTGTTTGTTCTTTGATAGAGGTTGGGACATGTGTGCCATTGTGCCAATCCCATCTAATGTTCTGGAAATATGGGTTCAAATCCCACTGTCAGTTGGTGGAATTTAAAATCAATTTAAGATGTGGGATATGAAGCTTTTCTCAGTGGTGAAGACCGTAATAACTACCATTGATTGGAGGTCGGCCTACAACCTCGGGCTTTATTGAAGTGGAAGACTACATATGGTGCTGCAATACTCAATTCAAGTTGCAAGGTTTAATGCAATCAGGCAAACCTGAGGAATGAAAATATCAGTTCCCATAAAAGCAAAGAACTTGAATGTATGGTCTGTCTTGGACATCCCAAGCACTTAATTAAATAATTTTGAAGGTAGTCACTATTAGCGATGTCCCATAGCAACAAATACAACAAAGAACACTTAACCTACTTTCAATCATGAAGGCAGATAAATGTTAACAGGATAATTCCTCCTGCCTGCTTCTCTTTGAAATGAGGCCATAACCAATCCTATTAAGAGGTTGGGTGAGAGTTTAATATCTCATCTGAAAACTAACACCTCTGCTAGTGCAGCACTCCCTCAGTACCACAGGGCATGTTGTCACAGATCCCAGACAATGTTTCCAGAATGAACCTATCTTCTACCTCATCAGAGGCAAAAGCACTATCACTGAGGCTTGCTGAGTTTAGCAGAATACAATGGGTACAATTCAGGATGCATTACAACATAGTTGGAGCCTATAGTACAAGGCCTTAACATTATGGAAGGCCCAGTCTAAAGAATCCCTACAAGGTGGAAACAGACCATTTGGCCCAACAAGTCCACACCGACTCTGACAAGTCATCCACCCCAACCCATTCCCTTACCCTATTTTTACTCCTGTCTAATGCACCTAACCGTCACATCCCTGAACAATATGAGAAATTTAGCTTGGCCAATTCATCTAACCTGCACATCTTTGGATTGGGGGAGGAAACCCACACACATGCGCAGAGAATGTGAAAACTCCACACAGGCAGTCATGCATGGCTGGAATCAAACTGGGGTGTCTAGCGCTGTGAGGCAGTAGTGCTAATCAATGAGCCACCGTGTCACCCATAACCACTGAGCCACTTTTAACTTTGGAAAGTTAAAATCTCTTATCATTACAAACCTATTATTCTTATAGATATTTGTGATCTCTCCACATATTTGCTCCTCAGTTTCCTGCTGACTGTTGGGGACCTATAATACAATCACTTCCAAATGATCATCTCCTGAGTTCCACCGATATGATTTCACTGGATCACCCCTCAGAAATATCCCCTCAAAGTGCAGTCATAATGGTTTCCTCAAAAACGCCACTCCCCATCTCTCTTGTCCCTCTTTCTATCCTTCCTATAGCATCTAAACCCAGAATATTGAACTGCCAGTCCTGTCCCTCCCTTAGCCATGTTTCTGTGATAGCTTTGATGTCCAAGTCCCTAAAATGCACTTTAAGACTCCTCCTTACTTTGAAATAGATGTAACTTAATTCTTCAGAGTAACATTCTTCTCTGACTTGCTCTTGCCTGCTTTTTCTTTAATAATTTACTCTTTTTAAATTCAAAACCATCCTCCTCCATCTTTCTATTCCCACTACTATTTAGGATTCCTCCCGCCTCCCCCATACCACTGCCCCACTAATTTAAAGGCTCCCAAATTGCACTAGCAAATCTCCCTGTCAGGATACTGGTTTCCTTCCAGCGCTGGTGAAACCCATCCCTTTTTGAACAGGTCTCCTCTGCACCAGAAGAGATCTGAATGATCCAAAAAATCTACACCTTTGCCTGATGCACCATCTCAGCCACACGCTCATCTTCCCTACTTTCTTATTCTTACACTCACTAGCACGTGGCACCAGGAGTTATCCAAAGATTACTACCTTGAGGTTTTTCTTTTTATCCTTTTCCCTAACTTCCTATACTCACTCTGCAAAGCCTCAACCCTTTCCCTAACTCTGTCATTCTTACCAATGTGTATAACATCGTGTGGCTTCTCCCTCTATCCTTTAACAATATGCTGCAACCCCTTTAGGATGTCCTTGACCCTAGCACTAGGAAGGCAACAACCATCCTGAATTCACATTCATGGCCCAGTAACAGGGATTATTGCATGCTAACAACTTAAATAACCCTGAATCTCACCCCCTTAATACACCACTTCCTATCCAACCACCAACTGCAAAGAAATAGGTGTTGACAATTCTCGAGCTGGAAATCTGAGCCAGCCCACTGCTCACTCCTCCCAGGTTGCCATCGTGGTCAGCTGGCAATAATATCTCAAGGTATGTTCAAGGGCCCTTGCTGTACATACCTTGTCCACAGATGTTGGTATCTGATACCTGTCAGCTTCTCAGCTCCTGTTGATAACTCTGTGGTCCACTTTCTGGACACTTCTGCACCTCAATGCTGAACCATGGAGCACATCAGCAACTAAACATGGTGGGCACTGCTTAGAGCGACAGGCATCCAGCCCACACACTGTGCCAGGCTATATCACAGGGCTAAAGTGGGTACACCAGATGTTGGAGATTAGAATGGTGCTGGAAAAGCACAGCAGGTCAGTCAGCATCCGAGGAGCAGGAAAATCAACGTTACGGGCCAAAGTCCTTCATTCCTCGGATGCTGCCTGACCTGCTGTGCTTTTCCAGCACCACTCTAATCTTTGACTCTATATCACATTGCTGTTCACTCACTCACTTAACACACTCATGTTGGGCATCCTTTGGATGCCCACAGCCTTGCCTTTTGGCACTTTGGTCCCTTAGCCAGAGTTACCTGGCACACACTACCCAGCTCAGGACAACACTCTCACTTGCAGCCATGCGCCGCTACCTACATTCCCTGCAACTAGACCTACCCCAGCTCAGGACAACACACTCAACTCGCTACCACAGCCACATCTCCTTCCTCAGCACCTGCCTACGGAACCGACTGATCCCGCACGGACTCCGGACAACGTTCTGACCAACAAAATTTGGACCCAACCAGGACAACCAGTACCACAACAAATCCGAAGCCTCCAGCAACAGACCTCCCTCTGGATCCTCCGCTCCACACTTGCAGCCATGCGCCGCTACCTACATTCCCTGTAACTAGACCTACCCCAGCTCAGGACAACACTCTCAGCTGCCTACTTGCGGAACGGTTCAGAGAACACCTCTGGGACACCCGGACCAACCAACCCAACCACCCCGTGGCTCAACACTTCAACTCCCCCTCCCACTCCACCAAGGACATGCAGGTCCTTGGACCCCTCCATCGCCAGACCATAGCAACATGACGATTGGAGGAAGAGCGCCTCATCTTCCACCTAGGAACCCTCCAACCACAAGGGATGAACTCAGATTTCTCCAGATTACAGATTAGATTACATTACAGTGTGGAAACAGGCCCTTCGGCCCAACAAGTCCACACCGACCCGCCAAAGCGCAACCCATCCATACATTTTACCCCTTACTTAACACTACGGGCAATTTAGCATGGCCAATTCACCTAACCTGCACATCTTTGGACTGTGAGAGGAAACCGGAGCACCCGGAGGAAACCCACGCAGACACGGGGAAACTCCACACAGTCAATCGCCTGAGGCGGGAATTGAACCCGGGTCTCTGGCGCTGTGAGGCAGCAGTGCTAACCACTGTGCCACTGTGCCGCTCCAGTTTCCTCATTTCCCTTCCCCCCACCTTGTCTCAGTCAAATCCCTCGAACTCAGCACCGCCTTCCTAACCTGCAATCTTCTTCCTGACCTCTCCGCCCCCACCCCACTCCGGCCTTTCACCCTCATATTGACCTCCTTCCACCTATCGCATTTCCAACGCCCCTCCCCCAAGAGCCTCCTCCCTACCTTTTATCTTAGCCTGCTGGGCACACTTTCCTCATTCCTGAAGAAGGGCTTATGCCTGAAACGTCGATTCTCCTGTTCCTTGGATGCTGCCTGACCTGCTGCGCTTTTCCAGCAACACATTTTCAGCTCACACTACATCTGCCTTCCTTTGCCACAGACACAGAGCCAAGAAGATTGTCATGGTTATCAACTGTCCTCAGTCATGTCAACCTTCAGTCTGGGAGGGATCCGAGCAGTAGGTCAAGCGCAGGCTGTGATACCAGGCCAGGGTCATGACCTGGTCAATCCGCCATGGGAGGTGGTCAGTGTCATGATTTGGGTGAGGAACTGAATGTCCAGCAGCTCATTGAGTCTTGGCTCTTTCTGCCCTATTGTGGGCTGTTTTCTCCTGGGAAGAAAAAAAGACTGAGTGAGATGAAAATGAATGGCACGGCTGTTGGTGCTAGTGCAGGTGAGGGAAAAGTGATGGGTTATCCTAAGCGAATAAGTAGGCCGTGCGGAATACCTGTCAGGTTGATGGTGTCAGTGTTGGGATGGGTGACAGCAAGTAAGGGGAGTTGTTGCAGGCAATGGTGAGGGTGGTCGAGCAGGACCCTTGATGGGAGATGGGTACAGAAGCCCAGGAGATGGGTACAGGAGATGGGTACTGTCGTCGAGTGAGAAACAAAAACAGAAAATGCTGGAAAAGCTCAGCAGTTCTGGCAGCAGCTGTGGAGAGAAATCAGAGCTGACGTTTCAGGTTGAGTGACTCTTCTTCACTTCAGAGTGAGTGTGAGTTAGCAGAGAAAAGATGGTTGTTCTTAACTTGTTGTAGTGGAGAAAGTCATTGAAGTTAAGTCACACAACACCAGGGGGTCATAGTCCAACAGAATTATTTGGAAGCACTAGCTTTCAGAGTGCTGCTCCTTCATGAGGTGGTCTATGACCTAGTGTTGTGTGATTACTAACTTTGTATACCTCCCAGTCCAACACCGGCGCCTCCAAATCATGAAGGTCACTGAACATCTTCCTACAATACTGGGCATTCCTCTGAGCAGTTAAAACCACACTGATCAGGATGGCAACCTGGGGCCAGGGTAGTAAGGTTAGGCATTTTGTGGTCTTCACTGCCAGCCAAGGAGGAAGAGGATGGTCCTCCTCTGCATCACCAGCAAGACCTCCAGGTCCCTTTCTGCATAGTAAGGCACCAATTTTATCTTCTCTACCACATTTGGGGCAAATATCAATTACCTTTAAAAGTCAGGGCTGACAGTAGTGTTGAGCTCCTCTGGCTATCACATTCTTCCAACACAACGGCTTTCTATCCCCACATGCCCTTTGGATTTTGCAGATTCCCCGAATCTTTTGATATGAAGCAAGGATTTGTTTGGTAAATGGCTAATCCTTGTGCATTTAATGGGGGAACGTGCTGGTTCATGATGTAGCACTGGGCAAAATTATCATATGATATTTCTTCACGTGTTTTGCTCAAACACAAACTGTGTTAAATTGATAGCATTCTGAACAATTCTTACATCTATTGGTTAGATCATCTGCAGCAGATTGAACTCACCACCTGGAATATTGGTCATGTGTTAGAAAGAAAATGCTTGGAGAACAGAGTTGACACAGGGGCGCAGGGAAGGGAGTTCATGAGGCAAGTTGAGAATAGTATTGCGAGAAATTTCAGCGTGTCTCCCAGAGAGAAACCCTACGTGAAATTCAACTAAATTGACATTTAGGACTGAATTGTGTCAAATTTTGTCTATCTGCCTGATGCATGACACAACAGGTGGTCAGTGTGTAGCAGAGAGCTATTCCAAGTAACGTTACACCACATATTAAAATGGAATTGGCCATCTAATTTCTGCCCATATGTATAACTTGTAATCCAAGGAGGAGTGGAAACACCTTTACTATGTTGCTTTGTTTTCATTACGAGAGAGAGAGAGAGAGACAGAAGTAAGAGGGACAGAAGGACAAATAAAGAAAGTGAGAGAAACTGAGTTGGAGAGCAAAAGAGGGAGAGATAGGGACAGAGGGGCAAACAAAGAGTCAAGGATGCATATGAAGTAGAATATTGTAACTCTTTCAATATTTTTAACCGACAGGTAAGTATTAATTGCTTAGAGATGTGATAGTTTTCAATATTTCTTTAGCATTCCAAAAATAACTTGTCAAGAAGAGTTATTAATTGTTGGTTATTTACAATTAGCTGCCAAATAGTGGGAAGAAAACAAGAGAAGCAAATGTGCAGGCGAATTACTGAAGAATGTTCACACTACGATGGTAATGGATGACTGAAATTGTCCTAATATAGACTCTGATGGTATCCATGAGGAAGAGCAGAAAGGAAAGGATTTTAAGTACAAACAAAAAGACTGTCTTGGTCACATGCTCAAGCACTGCATCCAATTCTAGGGAAACAAAGTTAGGCAATGGACTTCAGCAAGGTGTTCAACAAAGTTCCATATGGTAGACTTGTTTACAAGGTTAGATCACATGGGATCCAAAGGAGCTCACCAATTAGATACAAAATTGGCTTGAAGGTTGGAGACAGAGGGCGGTGATGGACCGTTGCTTTTCAGACTGGCGGTTTTTGACCTGTGTGGGGGGGGGGTGCCCCATGGATCAATGCTGGTCCACTGTTTCTCGTCATTTAATCAGAGTTAACATTTCAGGTCCAGTGACCCTTCCTCACAACAGTTCACAGAACACAGGCACTTGACTCGAAACGTTAGCTTTGATTTCTCTCCACAGATGCTGACAGACCTGCTGAGCATTTTTCGCAATTTCAGTTTTTGTTCACAATATTGAATGGCTTTAATGGAGGAAATAACAAGAAACTGACAGGAGGGCCTATAATCAGATAAGTTATAAAGGTAATTGGCAAAAGAACCAGAAACAACATTGCGGTTAAACTAGAAAATTGTTACAGAAAAGTGTTTGAAAGGACATTGGAAGCAGAATCCAGAATGACAGTGAAAAGTGAATTGCGTAAGTACTTGATAGGAACAAAATTACAGGGTTGCAGGGAAAAAGCAGGAGAATGGAACAAATTGAAGAGCTATTTCAAAAGTTGACACAGCCGTGATGTCTCATATTGTTCTGCAACGCTCCACTATTTACTTCAGTAACATTTATTTCACGAAACAACATACCGATGGAGGGATAAGTAGTGCAAAACAGCAAACACACAGCTGCCACACAGGCATTGGCATCAATTAGTTCCAGCTTTGTTTCAAAGTGTAATGAGCAACAGGAAATGTTGAGCACCAGTGTAACAACTGATTGTATTCTTTTCCTACTGGAAAAAGGATTCCCTAATCTGTCATTCAGCTAAAAGATAACACATAGACCTAGTTATTTGATGGATAAAAGGAACAACTAGCAAGAAAACACCAGAGCAAGTGCACAACTGTAAAAATCTCTCAATGTCACTAATTGAGATAGAAAGAACATATCCCAGTAACATAACCTTGCTTCCACGTTAAACAGTGTTTTGAAGTTTGCATGGCAATTGCGCAAAGCTGTGAATTAACAAAATTCTCCAAATTACACCAGCTGTGCACTCTACTGTTTCTTTTGCCAAATGTGAGCTCAAAATTTGTAAGAAAGAAGGCTTGTTTTATATGACTCCTTATCACATCTCTGTGGATCACCTCAGGGTGTTTCACAAGATGGCTTTTGTGAAATGCAGTTATTGTTGTTAAATATGATTTGGAGGTGCCAGTCTTGGACAGGGGTGGACAACGTTAAAAGTCACACAACACCGGGTTATACCTAGTGAGATGCAAGAACCATTTTGAGCCTGTAAATTCCCAACAACATCATCGGCATGGACAGAAAACAAATCTTTTGTTCATCATCTTTTTGAGGGATGATGAAAGGTTCCAACTTGAAATGTCAACTCCCCTCCTCCTCTGATGCTGCTTGACCTGCTGTGCTTTTTCCAGCTCCAATCTTTATCTGCTCAACCTTCTGAGTGATGCAGCGGACCAGGAGAACATCCTTCATTCTGTGCCTGCTAGGTATCCCTTATCTGCCCTGGGTCAGGCAGTCAGGCCTCAGATTAATTTCTCAACAAAGATTATCTTTAGTCTGTTTCTTCATTGTCACTGGATAAAAGTCCTGGCAGTATCATGGTTGTAATTCCACCAAATGGACATCAAAAGTTCAAGAAGACATTCCAACACACCACCTCAAGACTAATGAAGGAACGGCAGCCAATGCTGATTCCGCCAGCAAGAGCCACATTGAATGAAAGAAGGCAAAAACTTTCCACCTAATTAATAGTTCCTTTAACATTGACCTATAATCTCTGCTTCAGGCACTAACTCCAGTCATGCATTGCACAGTTTATGTGAAAGTTTCTCCTGCTCTTTGAATTCCGCATTTAATATCTATGTCCCGATGGAACACCATTTCCGTGCTGCCCTTATGAGCGTTATATTGCCAGAGACACTATCAATTCTGCTATCACCTTTTCAAAAGCAAGCTGACCCAAGACTGGATTTCCATTTTAGTCAATGTAAGATTCCTGTGTTCAATGATTCCACCTGTTACCAAATACATTCACCAATAAATATTGCTGGTGATTTTATGCCTCAATCGCTTCAAGCTTCAGGCCAGGTCAAAGCCATTGTTTTCCAAGCATTTTTCATTTATTTTCAATCAGTTCTACACTCTGGTTATTTTAGTTCAACTACTTTACTTTATCCTGCACTTTTTGTTTAAATGTCAGGCATGATAGTTGGATTGATTTTTGTTTTTTTTGCATTGGCCCTTTGGCTATCACATTCTTCCAACACAAACAGCTTTCTATCCGCACATGTCCTTTGGATTTTGCAGATTCCCCGAATCTTTTGATATGAAGCAAGGATTTGTTTGGTAAATGGCTAATCCTTGTCATTTAATGGGGGATGTGCTGGTTCATGATGTAACACTGGGCAAAATTATCATATGATATTTCTTCATGTGTTTTGCTCAAACACAAGAAACTGTGTTAAATTGATAGCATTCTGAACAATTCTTACATCTATTGGTTAGATCATCTGCAGCAGATTGAACTCACCTCCTGGAATATTGGTCATGTGTTAGAAAGAAAACTCACTCACAATCCCTTTCAATTAAATTGCACGATTTGGGTGCCCACAATAAAAATCCAATCATCACATCAAACTATGCAAATGCTTGGCATTCATTGACATAATTTACTTCATAACACTTAACATTCTAATGGAAGATAGAAAGGTAGACTAATGAAAGACTAATATTGTGCCTCTCTTAACTTCAGGAGGTCTGAAAGCACTTTACAGCTAATGGTGTATATTTTGAAGTATGGCCACTGTTGAAAAATAGGAAACACAGCACATAATTTGCACGCAGGCAGTTCTCTCAAACAACAGAACAATAATGATTTATTTGACAGAATTAAGGACACGGAAACTTAGGACTTTGGAACAGGATTAAACCCTTCAGCCCACCATTCAATAAGATCATAGATGGTTGTGGTTCAACCACACTTTCCTGCTTACAATCCATAGTCCTTGATCTCTGTGACCATCAAAAATCTATCAGACTCCACCTTTAGTAACCTCAATCATCAAGACTCTGCTTTCTGGTGAGCAGAATTCCACAGATTAACAGCCATCTGAGAGAAAATAATCCTTCAAATCATCTTCTTAAAAGAAAGTTCTAGTCTCTCCACATGAGGAAACAACATCCTAATATCTGGCCTTTAAAGTATCCTCAGGACCTAATATATTTCAAAAGATCTCCACTCACGTTTGTAAATTCCAATGACCACAGGCCCAGCCTGTCAAATATTCCTTCATACGATAACTCTTTCATCCCAGAACTGAGTTGAGTGAACCACTTCTAATGTAACTATATGGTTTTTTTCAAATAGGGAGACCAAAACTGTGCACAGATGTTATGTTACCAAGACCCGTATAGGTGCACTAAAAGCTTCCCTATTTATAAAGTGTATTCCTGTTGCAATAAATGCCAATATTCCATTTGCTTTATTAATCTGCATATGACTTCTTGTGATTCATGTATCAGTATATCCAGACTTCTGTGTTGATTGATTTAGTGTTGTCACATGTACCAAGATACAGTGAAAAGTGTTGTTTTGTGCGTATGGGCAGATTGTACCACACAAAGTATGTCAGAGTGCAGAATACAGTGTTATAGCAGCGCAGAAGGTGCAGAGAGAGAGAGAGAGATCAGAATTAATATTTGACAGGTCCATGCAAATAACAGCAGGGAAGAAGCTGTTCTTTAATCTATTTTAGATTACATTAGATTACATTAGAGTGTGGAAACAGGCCCTTCGGCCCAACAAGTCCACACCGACCCGCCGAAGCGAAACCCACCCATACCCCTACATTTACCCCTTACCTAACACTACGGGCAATTTAGTATGGCCAATTTACCTGACCCTGCACACCTTTGGACTGTGGGAGGAAACCGGAGCACCCGGAGGAAACCCACGCAGACACTGGGAGAACGTGCAAACTCCACACAGTCAGTCGCCTGAGACGGGAATTGAACCCGGGTCTCTGGCGCTGTGAGGCAGCAGTGCTAACCACTGTGCCACTGTGCCGCCCGTATACACATTTTATATCTTCTGCCCAAGGGAAGAGGGTGGAAGAGAGTATAAACTGTGATGGAAGGCTCTTTGACTCTGTAACTCTGAGATCTGCAATCTCTCCATGTTTAAATATGATACAGCTTTGCCATTCTTCCTGACAAGTTTGACAGGTTCATATTTAACAATATTACACCTTCTCAGCCAAATATTTTACTACTCACTCAACCTAGCTCATCCTTTTGCAGGCTCTGTACCTCCTCTTGATAACTTTACTTGCTCCCTGTCTTAGCATCACTGGCAGATTTAGGCGCCATATAAATCAGCCTTTGCTGTTATATCCTCAACTGTGGAGGATATAACATTGATCCAAACTTCAATCCTCCTGAGTTTCCATGGTACATGCTGCTGGGTTCACCATATTTGCTGGAGCAGATTATTTGCAAACCAACAGTTTCCAGAATCTAGCTGCCAACACAGTATAACAAGTAGCAAAGGTTGTCGTGAAATTTTACAGCGCACCATAAGGGAAAACTTCCAAAGTTATAAGTCATAAAAATTGATTGTAATGAAGAGCACACAGAACTGACAATTCAAATTAACTCAGACAGCTGTTTGGGGATTTTGTTATCATGCCATTCAAATTATATTACAGTCTGTAGAGAGCCGTACAAATTACACCACTTTATGCAGCATAATGTCTTATAATTAAAAGCATTTCCATCCAATTTTTGAGAAGCTGACCTTAAGTTGGAGACAGTATGTTGTAGAGATGAAGTCTGGGCTTGGTATACACTGCATTGACTAATGGTTATGTCACAGCTACATTTGAGAAATATACAAATATTTCTTATAAATATTCACTTTTCTTTCATTTCTTACTTAAACAAGGTTATGTTTACCTTTAAACTTATCAATTTCAATGCTTCACTTGCCCTTCTTTATCTTAAGACTCTAAACTTAATTTATCAAAATTGCTTTCAAATGTCAGTGTCCAAAGTTAATTCATCACTTTTTAATCCTCCTCCTTGGCTTTTTCTAACTTGCATTTTAATGAATGTGCCATTGATGTTTTTGATATTTGACGTTTTTGGACTTTGGGCAATTTAATGCAACTTAATATTCTGTTTATACTGTAACTTGGCAGAGTCTGTGTTTTAAAGACTGACTTACAACTAATTCCAAATTACCCTCCAATCTAACGAGCTTTATTTTATTCCTTCATGGGATATGGGCATCACTGGGTATGCTAGCATTTATTGTCCATTCCTAATTGCTAGAGGATCAATCCTATTGCTGTGGGTCTGGAATCACACATATGCCAGAACAGGCAAGAACAGCAGTTTGCTTCCCTAAAGAACATTAGAGAATCAAAAAAGCTTTTGCCAACAATCAACTATTGTTTCATAGTCATTATTAGACTCTGAATTCCAGATCTTTACTAAATTAAAAATTCCGCCATGGCAGGATTTGAACCCAGGTCCTCAGAACTGTACTTTGGGTGCCCTCAATTAATCAGGAGGAAGTGAGGACTACAGATGCTGGAGATCAGAGTTTAAAAATGTGTGGCTGGAAAAGCGAAGCAGGTCAGGCAGCATCAAAGGAGCAGGAGAATCGACGTTCCGGGCATAAGCCCTTCTTCAGGAATTCTGAAGAAGGGCTTATGCCCGAAACGTTGATTCTCCTGCTCCTTTGATGCTGCCTGACCTGCTGCGCTTTTCCAGCAACACATTTTTAAACTGCCCTCAATTAATCGCTGATTAGGCACCCTGAACCAAACCCATCTGACAGTCTTCACATTAGCCCTGACCGTCAAAGCTCAGTGGGTGACATTCCTATGTCCTGGTCTGAAGTCCCACTCCAGAATGGCATAGAACATAGAACATAGAAGAATACAGCGCAGTACAGGCCCTTTGGCCCTCGATGTTGCCCCGATCCAAGCCCACCTAACCTACACTCGCCCACTATCCTCCATATAATCAGTCAGACTCTCCATCCATCACATGGCACTCTGGTACCTAATCCCATACTCTTAGGGGTTTAGAAAAGATGTTGTGATACTATTAAAATGATACACGAGTTCTCCTCAACTACAGACAAAAAGATAATTTAGTTATGGCCACCTTGTTGTTTTTGAGAACTTGCTCTGCATGTAAATTGGCTCCTGTGATTTCTTTTTAATGTAATTAGAGATGGTGGGGAGTGCAGGTGCTGAAGAGTCAAAGTCGATAAAGTGTGGAACTGGAAAAAGTACAGCAGGTCAGGCAGCATCTGAGGAGCAGGTATCCTGACGGAAGTTTCTTACCTGAAACGTCGATCCCACTGCTCCTGTGATGCTGCTTGACCTGCTGTGCTTTTTCCAGCTCCATACTTTATCGACCCCATGTTTCTTATACAAAGACAGTGCCTTCATTTGCTGTAAGACAAATTGGAATATCTTGAAATCATAAAAGTTGCTACATAAACACAAGCCTTCATTCTTTTTGCCCTCACTGACTCATCTCATTCAGATGTACTTCAGTACAGTTTCCACATTGCCAACCGTTAACTGTATAATAGCAATGTGTGATTATCAAATTCTCTCCAACAACAACCCAAAGAAACACCATTATAAATTTCCAAAGCTGACATGTTTTTGTCATTTATGATCATCCAATAAATGCAAATAGCTACTTAATGGACAATTTGTTCACTCTGATTTCACAAAGTAATAAGCTTTTAGATTAGATTTCCTACAGTGTGGAAACAGGCCCTTCAGCCCATCCAACTCTCCAAAGGTAACCCACTCAGACCCATTTCCCTCTAACTAATGCAGCTAACACTACGGGCAATTTAACATGTCCAATTCACCTGACCTGCACATCTTTGGACTGTGGGAGGAAACCCACACAGACATAAGGAGAATGTGCAAACACCACACAGATAGTTGCCCAAGGCTGCAATTGAACCTGGGACCCTGGTGCTGTGAGGCAGCAATGCTAGCCACCATGCCACCCCATTTTGTACTGAAATGTTAATTCTCACAGAGGCTGCCTGACCTGCTGGGTATTCCTATCATTTTCTGTCTTTAAGTTTTCCTCAGTGTTGGTTTTGCTGATGATGAATTGAAACAAGGTCAACGTGAGTTGGAAGAAAACTTCTGGATGTTGACAATGAAGTTGCTGAGATTATGCCTTATGGTAAGGACGGTCCAGCCTCATTCCTGATGAAGGGCTTATGTCTGAAACATCTTTTCTCCTGCTCCTCAGATGCTGCCTGACCAGCTGTGCTTTTCCACTCAACTCTGATCTCCAGCATCTGCAGTTCTCACTTTTTCTCCTGGGTAAGGAGGGTATCTTCTTTCACGGGTGAAGAAAGCATGAAAACTCTAACTATTTATATGCAAGAAGCGTGAAGAAATGAATTCCAGACATTCAGAATTCAGCAAAAAAGAAGCACAGCTGCTGGAAATCTGAAAGAAGGCAGAAGTTGCTGGAAACAGACCACAACTCAGGCAGCATCAGTGGAGAACAAAACTTCACAGCTCGATAACTCTTCTTCAGAACTAGAAGGGCTCAGAGACATTATAAGCAAGTACACAGCCAGAAGCAAGGGAAGGTGGTTTGAAAATGAAAGGCAAGTCTGTGACAGGGTACATAGCAGGAGAGATTAGAATCATAGAATCATACAGCATCGAAACAGACTCATCAGTCCAACTTGTCCATGCTGATTAGATATCTCAAATTAGTCTAGGCCCATTTGCCAGCATTTGGCCCAAATTTCTCTAAACTCTTCCTATCCATATACCCATCCAGATGCCTTTTTAAATGTTGCAATAGTACCAGCCTCCACCACTTCCTCTGGCAGCTCATTCCATACACATACCACCCTCTGTGTGAAACAATTGCTCCTTAGGGCCTTTTTAAATCTTTCCCCTCTTAAACCTATGCCCTCAAGTTTTGGACTTCCCTACCCAGGGAAAAATAATCTTGGCTAGTCATGCTATCCACAGTGCTCGTGATTTTATAAATCTGTTTAAAGGTTACCCCTCACTCTGACTCTCCAGGGAAAATGACACCAGTCTATTTAGTGTCTCCCTATAGACGAAATCCTCCAAGCCTAGCAACTTTCTTGTAAATCTTTTCTGCAGCCTTTCATGTGATGAAACCTGATTGTTATGCAGGAAAAAAGGAGGTACTGTATCTAGATGTGTGAATGGGAAAAGCAGAAGCATGCCCAACTATTGCTGTTCAAAAACAATTCCCGGGCACTAATTGGATAATAGGTGTGCTTGACACTACCATTGAGACTAAATGCATGATCATGAGTTTTTGTCTGTGTGTCATTTCAAGTCTCTATCAGAGACCAAATACAAATATTTCTGAAGATCATACTAACTTTAAAATAAAATCTCTGAATTCAAATTATAAATGTTTCATCGGGACAAATTATAAAGGAACTGAGAACAAGAATACAATAAAAAAAAGTTTACCACATCTTTAAGGGCTGTTTTGGATCCTTCATTAATTTTAAACTAAAAATTAAAAATTCCATTTGAAAATCTGTCAGTTTTAGAAAAAGAGGCAATTCATCAATTGAAAGACTTCCAATAAAGAAATGTCAAGCTTTTCAAGAAACAACTTAATTACTTTGATATGAGATCAAGAAATGTAAAGAAAAGTAATTCTTACATTTTCTGAACTGTAAATTTCATTCTTAGTATTAACTGTATTTTAATCTTATTTATTTAAATGCAAATGAAGGGAATTAATTGAGTTTTCTCTTGCACGTATATTGACTAAAGACTGGATAAAATTGGTTCCAATATTCTCTAACTGGATGTCCAGAATTAAATGCATGGCCTGGCTATTCATGAAGAAGGCAGGAGCATGTATCAGGAAAGTTCCTGACCTTACACACCTACATATTTTCATTCTCTGGAGACAGGATTGGAATGGAGACAGGCATAACTCAAGGCAGCAATGCAGATGGTGAGGACAGCAGGCTCGAAGACCCAGGTCACCTCCATTCAGGTCCTCAGGTCCTCTTCCTCTCCTCATTCTCCTGCCCATGCATGCCATGTCCCCTCTTATCCTTCATGCTCCCTCCATGTTCCCATAACCGAATCCCCCTTCCCATATTTCCACCCACTTCCTCCTTGTGAATCCCATGTCCCTTCTGTGCCTCTTCCACCATAGCCACGCTTCAGCAGCCATTGTATAGGGAACTAATAAGCCACTGGCAAGACTTCAAAAATGATTCTGAAACTGACAACATAAGCAAAAATGTAGAGGTGCCGGTGTTGGACTGGGGTGGATAAAATTAAAAATCACACAACGCCATGTTATAGTCCAACAGATTTATTTGGAAATTCCAAATAAACCTCCTGGACTAAAACCTGGTGTTGTGTGATTTTTAACATAAGCAAAGGCTTTGAAAAATATACTGTAAATGCATGTGCTCAGTGTACAATCTCCTAAAAGCCTTAATCAGCCAAAACTCCAATCATAGCATCATGCCTGAAGCTTTCTATCTCTCAGAGTTCTTAATCTTATAGAAATAAATGCACATCAAAAAACATATCAAAGAAAGAATAACTTATTAGAAGGTAAAACAGTTGTTAATCAAACAAATCTTGCACTCCACTTTGTGATTGTGTCCACAAGGAATGCTGAGCTAAGTGTGTTTAGTCATTCTTGAAGCCCAGCCACACATTAATGATGAGGCCGTCTGGAAAAACAGATGCCTGATCATCTCTTTAGTCTGCTTTTGTTGTCAAAAGTATTAAAATGCTCAACTCTGCAATGAAGCTGACAAGGGACAAACTGGTTCATGTAGATTCAATACCTGCAACTTTATCCCATGCCTGCCAAGATTGCTACAAATGGGAATGGGGCAGGAATCCAGAATCAAATCCTGCCTTCTATTTTTAATACCTACCACTTTTATTCCGACATGGATAGAAGTATGAAAATGCAAGCATTGATGTTGGAATTTTTAAATTATTTTGTCAAAGTAGGTGAAAGATTGTCCAGTTGAAACTTGTTTTTAAAAAAAGTAACACCAAATATCTTTACCCATTGATATGAGTAAAATGAATTTCCATGATGTTTTAAACTTGCAAGCATGAGGAGGTCACAGATAAGGTAAAGAGTTCAAAGTACTTGCAAGACAGAGTGAGCTTTTCCTTATATTAGACATATTACTAAAAGCTAACCTGGACCTCAGGGTAAGGATTAGCATTTATCAAACATACAAGGTGCTGGATTTGGGGAATCTAACACATGAGAAGCTATAATAGTCCAGAGTAAAGATATTAAAAGAAAGAGATCCAAGCCATCACAGATTCATTAAGATATTTCACCTATTTCTTTAACTTTAAAAGTCATATTTAAGGATTGCATAATAACCTTTTGCGCTGGTTTTAATTGTATAAAACATTTTTTGAATGCCATGCTCAACATCTTTAAATTGTGCTTCTGTAAATCTAGCTGATGTCCTGCTCAACCCCAGGTGAAAGAAGAGCAGAATTTATGATGTTTTGTTTGGCCATTGTAGCTTTCACTAGTTCAGTGTTTGAGTGTCTGGTAACCAATCTATGCTCACTGTGTTTGATTGGTTAAGCCTGGATGCTGACACATTTTCTTACAGAGATGTTCAATAAACTCATGTGAGTAAACCTGTTGTATATGTGGAAATTAGTGTCAACTTTGAATTGCCTTTAAGTTGTATTCAATATACAACAGTCAAAATACAAAGAAGTATCACATGACCTGATTATTTTATAGAACATATAACATAGAAGAATACAGCGCAGTACAGGCCCTTTGGCCCTCGATGTTGCGTCGATCCAAGCCCACCTAACCTACACTAGCCCACTATCCTCCATATGCCTATCCAATGCCCGCTTAAATGCCCATAAAGAGAGAGGGTCTACCACTGCTACTGGCAGGGCATTCCATGAACTCATGACTCGCTGAGTAAAGAACCTACCGCTAACATCTGTCCTATACCTACCACCCGTTAATTTAAAGCTATGCCCCCTCGTAATAGCTGACTCCATACGTGGAAAAAGGTTCTCACGGTCAACCCTATCTAAACCCCTAATCATCTTGTACACCTCTATCAAGTCACCCCTAAACCTTCTTTTCTCCAATGAAAACAACCCCAAGTGCCTCAGCCTTTCCTCATACGATCTTCCTACCATACCAGGCAACATCCTGGTAAACCTCCTCTGCACTCGTTCCAGTGCCTCCACATCCTTCCTATAGTATGGCGACCAAAACTGCACACAATACTCCAGATGCGGCTGCATCAGAGTCTTATACAACTGCAACATGACCTCAGGACTCCGGAACTCAATTCCTCTACCAATAAAAGCCAGTATGCCATATGCCTTCTTCACTGCACTATTTACCTGGGTGGCAACTTTCAAAGATCTGTGTACATGGACACCAAGATCCCTCTGCTCATCCACACTACCAAGTATCCGACCATTAGCCCAGTACCCCATCTTTTTGTTGCTCTTACCAAAGTGAATCACCTCACACTTAGCTACATTGAACTCCATTTGCCACCTTTCTGCCCAGTTCTGCAGCTTATCTATATCCCGCTGTAACATTAGACATCCTTCCTCACTGTCAACAACTCCTCCGACTTTCATATCATCCGCAAACTTGCTCACCCAACCTTCTAGCCCCTCCTCCAGGTCATTTATAAAAATGACAAACAGCAATGGTCCCAAAACAGATCCTTGCGGAACATCGCTAGTAACGGCACTCCAAGATGAACCTTTACCATCAACTACTACCCTCTGTCTTCTTCCAGCCAGCCAATTCCTAATCCAAACCTCCAACTCACCCTCAATGCCATACCTCCGTACTTTTTGAAGTAGCCTACCATGGGGAACCTTATCAAACGTCTTACTAAAATCCATATACACCACATCTACCGCTTTCCCCTCGTCCACCTCCTTAGTCACCTTCTCAAAGAATTCAATGAGGTTTGTGAGGCACGACCTGCCCTTCACAAAACCATGCTGACTATCCTTGATCACATTATTCCTATCCAGATGTTCATAAATCCTATCCCTTACAATTCTCTCTAAGACTTTGCCCACACAGATGGCCAGATGGCCTCATCTTTCTTTGATATGTTTTTGATACATCCACTAAGACATTGCCAATCATGTTTTAATGCATTAGGGTGTTTCATAGGGAACTACCTGACTCATAAAAACTCTATAGCTTGATGTTTACGTTTCATATTATTCAAAGGAAATCCCTAATTAAGCTGATGGGCACAAGAAAACCTCTCTTGAAACTACCTGAAACCTAGAGGGCATTGTGCCTCCTGTGAGATATAGCAGCTATGAATAGAAACGAAACGATAGTTGTTCAGTGCAAGAACAAGGTAGTCATGAGCCTTTCAAAATTAGTGTCTCAGGTCTGATGTGACTCTTCCATCAGAACCAAAAGGGTTTGGAAAATCTGGCTGACAAAGGGGGAACAGGATTGGAGAAGTTAATAGCAAGGGTGGCCAGAGCAAAAGATAAAAACGAGTGCTGATGGTAGTAAAGGAGAAATATAGAAGCAAACTAAGAGTCAGCTGACCTAACTTGCACTATTCACATCTACTAATAACACCTATTTTATATTTCTGTCTCTGTATCATCTGTATTAATGGCAGCTGTGTATAACATCAGCAAGATGCGCAGCAGTAACTCACAAATGCTCTTCTGACAGTGCGTTCCAAATGATCTTACCTGCTGGAAGGACAAAGGCCGCAAGTGTATGGCAACACTCCAACCTGAGAGCTCCCCTCTAAGCCGCACACTATCCTAACCTGGAACTTTATCACTGTCTCTTCATCATCGTCGGGTCAAAATCCTGGAACGCCCCTCAGCGCATTATGAGAGGGCCTACGTTGCAGCAGTTCAAGAAAGTGGCTCACCTCCACCTGGGAATCAAATACTGGCCTACCCAGAGACCCTCACATCCTGTGACTGAATTAAAAAATAGGGAGAGATAAATTCCCGAGAGAAGCAGAGAGAGCAGACAAGAATGCGGAGTTGATGTCATAATTTGATTTGGACTGTGATCTTCGTTGAATGGGAGCAGCTCAATTGGGTAAAAACAATGACTGCAGATGCTGGAAACCAGATTCTGGATTAGTGGTGCTGGAAGAGCACAGCAGTTCAGGCAGCATCCAAAGAGCAGCTCAATTGGCCTACTCCTAATTTATATGTTTGTATGTTTGGAAAACCAATGTTATAACTACTGGACTTATCATGGGACTCCATTTACCAGAAAACAACAATTCTGTGTAAGTTTGTTCTTCAGTCCAGCTATACTTAGGGTAACCACAGGATGCTTAGCTTCTCCTGTGCTATATGGACCAGGCTATAAAAAAGCCTTTGACAGACGAAAAATGCTTTGCTTCCTCATTTTGAGTTAGGTTGTATAAACCAGTCAATGCTATATCTCACATATTCCAAATAAAAGAAATAAATTTCAGCATAAGTCAGCAAGTCTTTGATTACAGCCATGTTTATGGAAGCTTATTGACAGAGTATCAGTGGAATACCTTCCCTCCTTCCCCCAGCTGTACCTTCCCTCTGCCTTCTATACATGAGCTGCATTTTATTAAGCTCTGAGAATCATTCTGCCTCCTAAGGAATGTAGGCTTCATGTAGTTAAACACAGAAATCCACTCATTCCCTACCCCTCACTAAACACTGAATATAATAACTCACGTCTTGATTTGCCATTGAATAGGACAACAAAATCACAGCAATGTACAAAAATATAAAGTCATCTCACCCACTAGGGTGGTACGGTAGCTCAGTGGTTAGCACTGCTACTTCACGGCACCAGGGATCAGGGTTTGATTCCACCCTCGGAAGACTGTCTATATGGAGTTTGCACATTCTCCCCATGTCTGCATGGGTTTCCTCCAGGATGCTCTGGTTTCCTTCCATAGTCCAAAGATGTGCAGGATAGGTAGATTGGTCATGCTAAATTGTCAATAGTGTCCGGGGATGTGTAGGCTCGGTGGATTAGCCATGGCAAACACAGGGTTACAAGGATGGGTCTGGGGGCTCTTTGGAGGGTTGGTGTGGATTTGATGGGTCAAATAATGTGCTTACATGCTGTGGGATTCTATGATTTACTTGGTGACACCTCATCTCTTTACTTACAGAATCATACAGGGTTAATTGGTCCACTATACTTGTATCTGCTTCTTAGAAAGAGCTTTCCAATTCGTCCCATTCCCCTGCTCTTTCCCCACAAGTGACATTTCCAAGTATCTCTACAATTATCCTTTTGAAAGTTATTTTTGAATTTGCTTCCACCATCCTTTACGGCAACAAAACACTGCGCATTGAAAAATTCTTATAATCAACCCCTTCTGATAACTTCACAAATGACCTTAAACCTGCCTTCTCAGCTTGCTGATTCACCTGACAGTGAATAGAAATGTTGCAGAGCCACACATGAATAAAACTGATAAATGTAATGGAAATTACAAATTATTATTATTTGGCTGTATTATAAAATGTTTCTCTTCTATTAAAAGTCCATTAAGTCAGGCATGCTAAAACTTTGCTTTCTCCAGACCTGCAAATCTACTGCACAATACAACAGCAATTTCTGACAGAGATCACAAACTTTTGATACAAAAACTTAGTGAGTTCAATAAAATATGGAATGAAGAAAAAAGCTTACCTAGTAGCCATTGATGTAAAGATCTATCTGGTTCTTCAATGGTAGGAAATCACAGAATCATACCATATAGAAGACACCATTCAGGCATCGAATCTCTCCCGACAAAAACCCCTTTAAATCTACACTAATCCCACTTTCCAGCACTTGGCTCATAGTCTTGAATGCTATGACATTTCAAATGCTCATCGAAGTACTTTTAAAGGTTGTGAGGTTTCCTGCCTCTCCTGCATTCCCAGACAGAGCATTCTGGAATACCACCACCCTCAAGGTGAAAACGATTTACCTGAATCCCTCTAATCCACCTGTTTTTCACCTTAAAATTATGTCCCCTTGTTACTACCCTGCAACAATGGGGAACCAACTCCATTCACCCTGCCCATGTCCCTCATTATCTTATACACAACTATCAAGTCCTCTCTCAGTCTTCTCTGCTCCAAAGAAAACAATTGGAGCTTATCCAGCCTCTCTTCATAGCGAAACTGCTCCATCCCAAGCAATATCCTATAAGTCTGCTCTGCATCCCTCCAGTACAATCACATCCCTCCTATAGTGCGGAGACCTGCACATAGTACTTCAGCTTTGGCCTAACCAAGGTCCTGTGCAGCTCCAACAAGATCACTTTGTTTTTATAATCTATGTCATGATTGATAAAAGTAAGTTTCTCGTATTCCTCCTTAACTACCTTAGTAATGTCCTGCCACATTCAGGCATTAGTGTACAGGCACCCTAAGTTCCCTCTGTTCCTCTGAGCTTCCTAGTGCACTGCTATCTGCCATTCAAACCCACAGCAAAATGGTTGACTCGTAACTGTTCTCTGAAATGACCCAGAAGGTCACTTATTTCTTAGGCAACAAGGGATAGACAATAAATGCTGGTCCGGCCACGTCTCATGAACTAATTTTAAAAAGAAACACTTCTAAGTTGCATTGCACACCAGATGTGGCACTTTCAGAGCAAACAAAGAAACAGAAAAAGAGAGTTTCCTACTTCAGCCAGAGCACTTCATCAGAGATATAAAACTAAAACATTACCCTACCCTTCTGTTTGAGATCAAACTATCCTAGGCTTCCAAGGTTTTTTGATTTCCTATGTTAAGTTGTGTTTCAGCTTAAGACTTCCATTTTAATTTTTTTTAAATCCTTTAGAATACAATGCTGGATAAGATTTTTCACAGAATCAGACACCATGTTAAGCATATGTGTATCAGAAGACAAAACAACATAGGTTTCAACCAAAAAAGATCTTTAAGAAGCCATTTTGCCTTTCTCTTATGCTTCATTCATCTCCTATGATGCATTTTCCCCTTCACACCATGTGGAAGTTCTGAAGCATTGACTCCATGGCAAATTACTCAGGAAGATGAAATTTCTAATGGACAGTTATCCAGCATTTGTAAAATATCCCCAACTCTATGCTGAGATGGGAGAATGTGAAATTTTCTGACTGAATTATATAAATTGATAGTCAAGAACAGTTGGAGGCATTTAAATCTGCTCTAACTCTTGGCTGACTATGAAACTGATCTCCAATCAATTACATTGACCTCCACCTTGGTCACTAAGCATCACCCAATCCTAAACATGACCAACCTCCAGTCCTCGTCACTGTCCAGCCCTGACCTGACCCGACCCACCCCGACAGCTCCAAGGCCTCTCTGCCCACCTCTGACCTACTGTAAGCACCCCACCCATTTATCAGTCACTACACCATCAACCAAATGACACCTGAACCCCCTTACCTACCTGGCACACCTCCAGCCAGCTGCCACCCTACTTCCACATCCACTCCTTCACCCACCTGGCACCTTACCACCACCCCACCCTCACTCCATCCAACTGCTACTCTACTCATGCTCTAATTTACTAACACGCTGAACCTCTTTCAACAGCTATCCAAATGCCTTCAGTACCTGTAACTCGGGGAAGTGTGGGGTCAACAATGACTTACTCCACTGTTCACTGCAGGAATTGCAAATATGAGTTAACCCTGTCCCTAAGACTCTTTTTGAATAATTTCCCCACCATTGGTGTAAGGCTACAGCCTGTAATCTCCCAGATTATGCCTGTTGACCTTTTAAACAACAGCTATTCTCCATTGCTCTGGGACCTTTCCTGTGAATAAAGAAACGAGGATTGCTGACTGCTTCAAACGGGAAGACCCCTCACTTAGAAGTTCAGAGCTTCAGTTAATTCACTGCATTTTTATTCTTTGGGTGCTGTGCTGGGATTTGGACTCACGATTGCTGGGTCATTAGCCCAGTAACATAACCACTATGCTTCCATGCTCAGGAGGAGAGGTGTGCACAGTACTTACATTGTGTCATTAAAACAACTAAAGAACAAAGAAGATCTGAAAATATGTTGGCAACATCTGGTGGCAGGAATTTAGTACTGCAGCAGGATATTTTCCAACAGATTACCAATAGTCTAGGTTAGAGTGGCGCTAGAAAAGCACAGCAGGTCAGGCAGCATCTGAGGAGCAGGAAAATTGACGTTTCGGACAAAAGCACGATGGAGGACTTTTGCCCAAAACATCAATTTTCCTAATCCTCGGATGCTGCCTGACTTGCTGTGCTTTTCCAGCACCACTCTGATTTTCAGTATATGGGACTGAGTAAAGGTTGATTGAGGTGTCTTAGACTTATTGAGTGATCTGTAGTAAGCACTGTACCATCATAGAATATCTATAGAAGAGGCACTGTTCTCTGGTAACAAGGAGGTTTATTGCATGATAGGAATAAGTACATTTTCATCTGATCAGGCATAATCACTCAGACATCAGGATACAGATACATCTGCTCCCTCCAAAAACTACCGTGGAATTTGTCTGCACCCCGATGGTGTGTAACATCTGTGGAATGGTTGGAGCCACGGTCACATGAACATTAACCCCTTCAGAACCTTACATACAATATACGACATAGCAAACAAAAATGGGGAGGTGGCAGCATTGTGGTATTAATGCTGGGCTGTTAATCCAGAGATCCAGGTTTGAATCCTGCCATGGCAATTAAGAGTCTAATGATGACCACGTAACAATTATCAGGAAATAAAACCAACTAGTTCACTGACGTCCTTTCGGGAAAGGAATTGTCATTCTTACCTGGTCTGGCCTACATGTGACTCCAGACCCACAACAATGTGGTTCAGAAACAATTTACCAGGATGTTGCCAGAAATGGAGAGTTTGAGTTAGGAGAGGCTGGATAGGCTGGGACTTTTTTCAGTGGAGCATAGGAGGTTGAAGGGTAACCTTATAGAGGTTTATAAAATCATGAGGAGCATAGAGGTGATTAAGTGAACATTGTTTTCCCTAAGTTCAAAAATGGGGGGCATATTTTTAATTCTTAAAAAAGACATGAGGGGCACTGTTTTTCACAGGGAGTGGGTTATGTGTGGAATGAAATGCCAGAGGAAGTGGTGGATATAGGTAAAGTTGCAACATTTAAAAGATATCAAGTACATAAACAGGAAAGGCTTGGGAGGATATGGGCCAAATGCGGGCAAATGGGACTAGTTTAGTTTAGGAACATGGTCACTGTGGACTAGTCGCACTGAAGGGTGTGTTTCCACGCTGTATGACTCTATGACCTCAAAACAAATACAACTGGAGCAGGTTTGCATTTGAGTGTTGGCATAAGACTGTTTTGTGACCAGAAATTCATTTGGACAGATGGAAAAGATCGCAGAGATTTAGGCACATGGTTGTTACACTTACAACTAAGCATCGTTTAAAATTCTACAATCTTTTAAACCACATAATTGCACTGTGGTTAGTTGATATAGGTGCGTCTGAGTTCAACTGTGGGGGATAGACTGGAACTTAATTCTTTTTTATCAGAAAGTCTCATTATTTGATTAATCCTTCAACTAACACAACACACCTGCCAACAAGCTTTGAAATGTTCTGGTTGCTATGTCATTTTCATGAGCTTTGGGAGTGAGAATCAGAATTTTTGTTCGCAAACTTTTCATTGACCAGAATCCATTGAAAGGTGCAAATACATCGGGAGATTATTGCGGGAAAGACAGTTCTCAACTTCTGCAGATCAGTTCAAAGTTCAACTGCATCCATAGTTTAAATCTTAATATAGTCCAGCCCATCGTGAGTAAATATGTTTTCAGTTATATTGCAGCTAATGGCTTCAGTCTGGTATTTATGTAGCACAAAGTAGTCTCATGTCCTGAAACACACTTCCATTGGAATTCTATAAGTGGGAGATTGAAATCAAGCATAGGGAGCTCTGCTCTCCAACTATCTCTGTTTCAATACCAGAAGAGAACAATGATGTGGAGGTGCTGGTGTTGGACTGGGGTGGACAAAGTTAAAAATCACATGTCACCAGGTTTTAGTCCAGCAGATTTATTTGAAAATACAATCTTTCAGAGCGCTGCTCCATCATCAGGTGTCTTACGCTCTTATACTCCACAACCACCTGATGATGGAGCTAGTGCTTCCAAATAAACCTGTGGGACTATAACCTGGTGTTGTGTGATTTTTAATTTTGTCCACCCCAGTCCTACACCGGCACCTCCACATCAGAACTGACTGACCCTTGACTTCTGAATCACACCTCCTACTAGACAGATGCTAATGAAAAAACTTGAATGAACACTGAGTATCTTTAAACTTTCTATTGTTAGCAACATATGCAATGGGGCTGAAGTGGTATGGTGATAGTGTCCCTGCCCCTGAGCCAGAAGGCTCTGGGTTCATGTCCCATTTGTTCCAGAGGTTTGTAGTAGCATCACTGAACAGGCTGATTAGAAAAAATATCGAACAACAGACACTGAAGCCATTGGAAATCAAAGGGAGACTGAAGGCAATGGAATATATCAAGTGGGAGATCAATACGCCAATCAGGAAAGCTAAAATATTGATGGCTCTGCTGTAACTGTGTTTTGCCAATCAGGTAGAGAGACTATGGAAATGACTGCACATGAAGATGACTATTTATTCTGCAAGCTGAAGGCAGCAGGAACGTTGCATTACCTGGCATCTCAGTTTGTCAAGACACATCGTGATTGTTTGGAATACCAAACAATTTCAAATGAGAAGCAGCAAGGAGGTGACTTTATCTTCAAAGTCCCTCCCAAGCATTATTGTGGATCAACCCACCACAGGTGGACTGCTGCAGCTCCCCCCTTCTAAACGGCAACTATGGACAGGCAATAAATGTTGGCCATCCAGCAATGCCCAATGCATGAATAAACAAAACAATTCTGTAAATTAAGAATCACAACAAGTTGCATGTGTTTCATTGCCTTTTGGAATGTCTTGCGAACATAATAAGGCAGTAGCTTTCCTGGGTTAGTGTGAGCCTTCCAGCCTCACTGTCTCTGTCACCTGAAAGGCTCAGAGTCATGGACACGGGAACACCACCACCCTCAACTTTCCCTCCAAGTCACACATGTCCTGACTTGAAACGACATTACCGCTCCTTCTCTGTCACTGGGTCAAAATCTTGGACCTTCCTTCCTACCAGCACTTTGGATGTCCCGATACCACATGGGCTACAACGGTTTGAGAAGGTGATTCACCACCACCTTCTTAAGGCCAAATAGGAATGACACTTATCCCTGGTAAAAATAAAAAGAAAGTCCTACTTTCTTACTTCGGTATCACATGAGAGTCCTAAGACCCATTTTATGGTAGCCTTTATCTTCCATGTATTAGAAAACATTGAACAGTAAAGCATAGGTACAGGCCCTTGGGCCCATCACATCTATACAAACCTGATGTCATTCTAAACTAATCCCATCTGCAAGCACATAGTCCGTATCCCTCTATTCCCTTCCTGTTCAAATGCCTCTTAAACTTTACTAATGTATCTGCTTCTACCACCTCCCTGGCACCATGCTTGAGGCACTAGGTGTTAAAAACTTTCCTTGCAAATCTCCTTTCAAGTTCATCCCTCTCACTTTAAACGGATGCCTACTAGTAGTTGATATTTCAGCACTAGGAATATCCATGCCTCTCAATTTTGTATACTTCTATTGAGTTGCTCCTCAGCCTCTGATCTCTAGTGAAAACAATCCATGTTTGTCCAACTTCTCTTTACAGCTAACACACTCGAAACCTGGCAACGTCCTGATAAACCTCTTCTTCACCATCTCCAAAGCCTTCACATCCTTCCTGTTGTGTGGCAACCAGAATTGCATGGAATACTCCAAATGTAAACTTACTAAATTTTTATACAGCTGCAACGGGATTTGCCAACTTTTATGCTCAGTGCCCTGACCAATGCAGGCAAGCATGCCATATGTCTTCCTTACAATTTTATCCACATGTGTTGGCATTTTCAGGGAGCTATGGACATGCACCCCAAGATTCCTCTGTATATGAATGCTCTTAAAGGATTCTGCCATGTACTATATACTTTCCTCTTGAACTTGACCTCCCAAAATGCATCATTTCACAATTGCCTGGATTAAGTTCCATCTGCCATTTCTCCGCCCAACTTTACAACTGATCTATACCCTGTTACATCCTTTGACAACCTTCCTCACTATCCACAACTCCACTAACCTTCGTGTTGTCTACAAACGTATAAATCAGACCACCTACGTTTTCATCAAATCGTTTGTGTATGTTACAAACAACAGAGGTGCCATCACTGATCCTTGTGAAACACCACTAGTCACAGAGACCTGAACAGAAAAACCTATCTTCACATCTGCCCTTTGTCTTCTATGATATAGTCTATTTTGTGCCACATACGTTTACTTACAAAGTTTCTTCTTCCCAGTAAGATCTCCAGAAACGTGAAAATAAAACAAAAAACTGCAGGTGATGGAAATCTGCAACAAAAATAAAAATCGCTGGAAAAACTCAGCAGGTCTGGCAGCCTCTGTGGGGAGAAAACAAAGTTAATGTTTTGAATCCAGTGACCCTTTGTCAAAACTGATAGCCACAAGGAAAAGCATAAATACCTGTCACTGAGATAAATGCCATTTTTTCCTAGCTGCTATCTGTTCAGGGAGATGGTCACTGGACTCAAACTATTAACTCTGCTTTCTTCCAACAGGTGCTGCTGAGTTTCTTCATCAATTACTGTCTTGTCTCTTGTGTTGTATTCGTCTCCACTTGAAAAGCATTTCAGGGGAGAAAGTGAGGACTGCAGCTGCTGGAGATCAGAGTCAAAAAGTGTGGCGCTGGAAACACAAAGCAGGTCAGGCAGCATCCATGGAGCAGGAGAATCGATGTTTCACACATATGTCCTTCATCAGGAATGTGGGGGGGCCTAAGTGGGCTGAGAGATAAATGGGAGGGGGGTGGGGCAGGGGGAAGGAAGCTAGGAATGTGTTAGGTAGATAAAAGTGTGGGGTGATGGTGATAGGTCAGAAAGGAGGGTGGAGCAGTTAAATGGGCAGGAAGATGGAGAGGTAGGATAGTTCAAGAGAGAGGAGCTGAGTTGGAGGGGTGGATCTGGGATCAGGTCAGGGGAGGGCAGATGAGGAAATTGGTGAAATCAACATTGGTCCCGTGTGGATAGAGAGTCCCAAGGTGGAAGATGTGGCATTCTTCCTCCAGGTGTCGGGTGGCTGAGAACTTGGCGGTGGAGGAGGCCCAGGACTTGCATGTCCTTGGCGGAGTGGGAGGGGGAGTTGAAGTTTTCGGCCACAGGGCAGTGGGGTTGTTTAGTGCGTGTGTACCAGAGATGTTCCCTGAAATGTTCCACAAATTGCCGTCCTGTCTCCCCAAAGTAGAGGAGACCACATTGAGAGCAACGACACAGTAGATGATGTGTGTGGAGGTGCAAGAAAATCTCTGTTGGACGTGGAAGGATCCTTTGGGACCTTGCATGGAGGTGAGGGGGAAGGTGTGGGCATAGATTTTATACCTCTTGTGGTGGCAAGAGAAGGTTCCGGGAGTGGAGGGTGGGTTGTGGGAGGCATGGACTTAACAAGGGAGTTGAGGAGGGAATGGCCTCTGCAGAATGCAGATAAGGGTGGGGAGTGAAATGTATTTCTGGAGGTGGGGTCTGATTGTAGGTGGTGGAAGTTGCGGAGGATGGTGCGTTGTATCCAGAGGTTGGTGGGGTGGAAGATGAGGACCAGGGAGTTCTGTCCTTGTTGCAATCGGAGGGGTAGGAGTCAAGGTCAGAGGTGTGGGAAGTGGAGGAGCTGCACTGGAGGACATCATTGACCACAAGGATGGGAGCAGAAAGTGTGATTCTTGAAGAAGGAGGCCATCTGGGATGTTCTATGGTGAAATTGGTCCTCCTGAGAGCAGATGTGACAAAGATGGAGGAACTGGCAGTATTTTTACAGGAGGCAGGGTGGGAGGAGGTGTAGTCAGGATAGCTATGGGTGTCGGTGGGTTTGAAGTATATGTCCATGTTGAATCAGTCACCGGAAATGCCGATGGAAAGTTCCAGGAAAGGGAGGGGGTTATCCGAGATGGTTCAGGTGAACTTAAGGTCAGAGTGGAAGGTGTTTGTGAAGTTGATAAACTTTTCAACCTCCGCAAAGGAGCACGAGGTGGCACAAACACAGTTATCGATGTAGATTAGATTAGATTAGATTCCCTACAGTGTGGAAACAGGCCCTTCGGCCCAAGAAGTTCACACCGACCTTCTGAAGACTAACCCACCCAGACCCATTTCCCTACCACTACGGGCAATTTAGCACGGCCAATTCACCTGACCTGCACATCTTTGTGACTGTGGGAGGAAACCGGAGTACTCGGAGGAAACCCACACAGACACGGGGAGAATGTGCAAACTCCACACAGACAATCACCCGAGGCTGGAATCAAACCTGGGACCCTGGTGCTGTGAGGCAGCAGTGCTAACCACTGAGCCACCGTGCCGCCCTAACGGACGAAAAGGTAGAAAATGGTGCCGGTGTAGCTGCGGGTGATGGACTGTTCTATGTACCCGACGAAGAGGCAGGTGTAGCTGGGGCCCATGGGGTTGCCCATGGCTATCCCTTTGGTTTGGGGGAAGTGGGAGGATTCAAAGGAGAAAGTGGGTGATGAGGATGAGGACAAGTTCAGCCGCTCCCACAAGGAGGTCGAACAGTTCATCAACTTCATAAAAGCCTTCCACCCTGACCTTAAGTTTACCTGGACCATCTTGTACACCTCTCTCCCCTTCCTGGACTTCTCCAACACCATTTCTGGTGACTGACTCAACATGGACATATACTTCAAACCACTGCCCTGTAAAAAATGCTATTCCTTACTGCCAATTCCTCTGCCTCCACTGCATGTGCTCCCAGGAGGACCAATTCCACCATAGAACATGCCAGATGCCCATTTCTTCAAGGATCGCATTTTCCCCTTCTACGTGGTCAACGATGTAGTCCAGTGGAGGAGAACCCCTCACTCCTCACCTTCCACAACACCAACAACCAGATACAATGCTCAGTCCTCCGTCATTTCCGCCCCCCACAAACAGACGCCACCACCAGGGATATATTTTCATCCCCATCACTATCTGCATTCAACAGAGACCATTCTGTCCGTGACTCCCTTGTCCACGCTCCCACCCCCCTCCCCCACCAACCCACCCTCCACTCCCAGCACCTTCTCTTGCCTCCATAAGATGTATCAAACCTGCGCCCAAACCTTCCCCCTCACCTCCATCCAAGGCCCCAGAGGATCCTACCACATCCAGCAGAGATTTTCTTGCACCTCCACACACATCATCTACAGTGTCATTGCTCTCGATGTGGTCTCCTCTACATTGGGGAGACAGGACGGCAATTTGTGGAACATTTCAGGGAACATCTCTGGTACACACGCACTAAACAGCCCCATCGCTCTGTAGCTCAACACTTCAACTCCCCCTCCCACTCCGCCAAGGACATGCAAGTCCTGGGCCTCCTCCACCGCCAAATTCTAGCCACCTGATGCCTGGAGGAAAAATGCCTCATCTTCCGCCTTGGGACTCTCTACCCACACGGGGTCAATGTTGGTTTCATCAGTTTCCTCATCTGCCCTCCCCTGACCTTATCCCAGATCCAACCTTCCAACTCAGCATCACCCTCTTAAACTGTCCTACCTGTCCATCTTCCTTCCCACCTATCTGCTCCACCTTCCACTCTGACCCATCACCATCACCCCCACCTTCATCTACCTATTACATTCCTAGCTACCTTCCCCCAGCCCCACCTCCCTCCCATTTATCTCTCAGCCCCCTTAGGCCCTCCCACATTCCTGATGAAACATCGACTCTCCCAGTCCACGGATGCTGCCTGACCAGCTGTGCTATTCCAGTGCCACACATTTTGACTTTGAAAAGCATTTTGTCCAGATTGGAACATGGTCAGTCTTGACAATAAAAAACTCAAAGTCCATTTCAGTAAAATTTCAAAGATTGATTTGCACAATAGCTATAGAGTAGACACTGAAACTGTTATTAATTATGTCTACATAATCCTACAAATCACAAACCACTCATTTACTGATTTAACCACTCACTTAGTTGATAAGCAGAGAGATCTGGGAGTTCAGGTCCATTGTACCCTAAAGGTTGCTGCACAGGTGGATAGAGTGGTCAAGAAGGCATATGGTATGCTTGCCTTCATCGGACAGGGTATTGAGTATAAGAGCTGGCAGATCATGTTAAAATCATGTTGACATAAGTAGGGAAAATGCGTTGGGTAGGCTGGAGGTTATTAAAGTGGATAAATCCTCAGGACCGGGTGGGATCTATCCCAGGTTGCTGAGGGAGGTGAGAGAGGAAATAGCTGGAGCCCTGACAGATATCTTTGTGGCATCCTTAAATACAGGTCAGGTGCCGGAGGACTGGAGGCTTGCTCATGTTGTCCCCCAGTACAAGAAGGGTAGTAGGGTTATTCCAGGTAACTACAGACTAGTGAGCCTGACGTCAGTGGTGGGAAAGTTGCTGGAGAAGGTACTGAGGGATAAAATCTATTTATATTTGAAATAGAATGGGCTTATTTGTGCAGGGGAGATCGTACCTTACCAACTTAATAGAGTTCTTTGAGGAAGTGACCAAGTTGTTAGATGAAGGAAAGGCTGTAGATATCATATACATCGATTTCAGTAAGGTGTTTGATAAGATTTCCCATGGTAAACTAATGGAGAAAGTGAAGTCACATGATGTGCAGGGTGTTCTAGCTAGGTGGATAAGGAACTGGTTGAGCAATAGGAGACAGAGAGCAGTCGTTGAAGGGAGTTTCTCGAAATGGAGACAGGTGACCAGCGGTGTTCCACAGGGGTCAGTGTTGGGGCCTCTGTTGTTTGTGATAAACATAAATGATTTGAAAGAGGGCACTGTTGGTATGATCAGCAAGTTTATAGATGACGCAAAGATTGGTGGAGTAGCAGAACGCATAGGGGACTGTCAAAGAATACAGGACAATATAGATAGACTGGAGAGTTTGGCAGAGAGGTGGCAGCTGGAGTTCAATCCAGACAAATGTGAGGTGATGAATTTTGGAATACCTAATTCTAGAGCAAATTATACAGTAAACAGAAGAGCCTTGGGAAAAGTTGATGGGCAGAGAGATCTGGGAGTGCAGGTCCATTGTACCCTGAAGGTGGCTGCGCAGTTGGATAGAGTGGTCAAGAAGGCATATGGTATGCTTGCCTTCATCAGACAGGATATTGAATATAAGAGCTGGCAGGTCATGTTAAAATTATACAAGACATTGGTTCGGCCGCATTTAGAATACTGCGTACAGTTCTGGTTGCCACATTACCAAAAGGATGTGGACACTTTGGAAAGGGTGCAGAGAAGGTTTATGAGGATGTTGCCTGGTATGGAAGGTGCTAGCTATGAAGAGAGGTTGAGTAGGTTAGGAATGTTTTCATTAGAAAAAATGAGATTGAGGAAGGATCTGATTGAGGTCTACAAAATCATGAAGGGTACAGAGAGGGTAGATAGAGATAAGCTTTTCTCCCAGAGCGAAGGATTCAATAATGAGAGGTCATGCTTTCAAGGTGAGAGGTGAAAAGTTTAAGAGGGATACACGCCAAGTACACAGAAGGTGGTAGGTGCCTGGAATGCATTGCCAGCAGAGGTAGTAGAGGCAAGCATGGCAAATTCATTTAAGATGCGTCTGGACAGATGCATGAGTAGATAGGTAGCAGAGGGATACAGATGCTTAGGAATTGGGCAACAAGTTTAGACAGTGGATTTGAATCAGCTCAGACTTGGAGGGCCGAAGGGCCTGTTCCTGGGCTGTAAATTTTCTTTGTTCTTTGCTCTTTGTATTGAAATCATTGTCAAAATGATGGAGCTCCTAAATTGTTATGCATTTGCAACCATTCTGCATTCCCTCAAAAGTTGAAAAAATCAACACTATGTATTTTTTGGCGATCCTACCGATAATTTCCAACCAAAACTGTTTCTGGGATACAAAAGCAGGAATTACTGGAATAACTCAGCAGGTCTGGCAGCACCGGTGAAGAGAAATCAGAGTTAACATTTCAGAACAGAAAAAGGGTCACTGGACCCAAAACATTAACTCTGCTTTCTCTCCACAGCTGCCAGACCTGCTGAGTTTTTCCAGCAATTCCTGTTTTTATCTCTGATTTCCAGCATCTGAAATCCTTTTTTTTTATTTAGTGTTTCTGGAATAAACCAGAATCCTGAGGGAACAATCCCAAAAAACTCACGACAGAATAATTTATCTCACACATGTATGACACCTGAACTTGGATTTGGAAATGATTGTGGGATTGAATGATAATTTAATGCACAGACACCTTCCCTTTATGATTCTGTTTAACTCAGAAATCAATTGCAAAACACTGAGCACATACACACACGCACACAGCAATTTCCTCCTCTCTCTGAAGCCATCAGAGACACATGAGTGGAAACAAAGTGTTCATGCAGCAACTGTGATGAATCGACTACTACTTGTATTATTGGCATTAAGCAGCAAAAGACATCTGACCAAAAACATATGAATCAATCTGGTGTTAAAAGACAATGGCTCCTGTGCACCACTTAATTGATTCCTGAGAAAAGAATACAGCCACAAAATTGAAATAAACATGCCCAGTTCTCACCAGCACTGAATAATGATAATTATCACCACTGTGCCTACTAAAAAGCATATAACTGTGTCAAACTGCTTCAATCTTTGATGGCAACTCTATAATGGTTTGCCTTAGTAGTGACAATGTCATTTGTTTCTAAACACATTCCGACCTGATGGATGGCGAATGGGCATTGATAGATGACAGACTCATAAAGTGACTCAGAGCTCAGTCACAGCAGGAGGTCATCAGAAGGAAGGTAGCTATGCTTTAGCAAATGCAAACAAGAGATGCTGGAGAAACTCAGCATGTCCAGCAGCATCTATGGAGAAAGAAAGAGAGAAAACATTTTGAATCCATTGATTGTGTTGGATCACCCACATTGGTGCAATAATCAAGAAGGTATAGCAACATCTCTTCTTCCTCAGGAAGCTAAGGAAATTTGGACCCTCATCAACATTTACAGGTACACATAGAAAGCATTCTATCTAAACACAGCATAACTTGGTGTGGCTACTGCTCTGACCAGGACTGTAAGAAACTGCAAAGAGTTGTGAACACAGGCCAGTC